>NW_028319397.1:0-276179 GCF_062004578.1 Staurois parvus
GGTGTATGAAATTCACAGAACATATAATCAAACCAAGGAGTACATAAGAACGAACCGCAAATCGTCCCTGCGGGAGAGTCAATACAAAGGGGGAGAAAGTAAAAGAGAGCGAGAACAGAACTGTTTTTCAATTTACACTGAATCCTCACTGCGGCTGCACCGGACACATGTGAAGAGGCACAAAAGAAAGAAATGTTCTTTCACGTCATGTGAATTGTATCTGGCTCAAAATGCATCCAATTTGCATATGTGTGAACCTGCTTTCAAGGAGATCCTCTGAGACTAATGGTCAGAAGCAGCAGTGCCTTAGATCTTACATTGCAAATATATAGCTAGAAGGCTTTAGGCACAGGCAGGGAATTGTCATTCTTCAGGGTACTGTAACTAACATTTCTAGATGTTCTGCTAACAGTTTAGGTCCAAATTTTAGTCAGATAATAAAACAGCCTGACTTATTTTAATCTAAATTTACTTAAAACAAAGCACTTGCCAAGCAAGTACAGAACATACTGGAGTGAGCAGCTGTCATTGTACAGCAGTACCCAGGCTCACCTCTTTTTCCTTCTGTAGAGCTTCATACTTCTCTTTAAGAGTCTGGAACTCAAACTGCCATTTCTCGGCACGTAGAGATTCTGAGGAGTGCTTCTTATGCAGTTCCTGGATCTGCAGTGTTTGAAAATGAAAGCATAACAGCAGGATGAGGTAAACAAGTGAACAGATGCAAGTAATACATTTAAGGGATTGTGTTCTGCAAGGGGACAACAAAATCAATTGTTCTCTATGTGCGCTGTTCACACCACAACACTAGTATCACAAGCACAATTTCTGTGCAGGAATCTGCAACATGTATACAACTCACTGAAGCGTGCATGAAAACTGATGTCAACTGATATGAAACTGATGTCTCTGCAAGTGAAATTTGCGCGCCAGTTCCATCGTTTTTTCTGCACATATGGTTTGAACGAGGCCTTAAAGTAGAGCGGTTAGTCATTTTAAACTTTCTATTTTAAATGTCCTTAACCACTTCAAGTCCGGACACTTTCACCTCTTCCTGTCCAGGCCAATTTTCAGCTTTCAGCGCTATCACAATTTGAATGACAATTGCGCGGTCATGCAACACTGTACCCATATAAATTTTTTAGCATTTTGTGGAGACAGATAAAACTTTATTTTGGTGGTATTTATTCACCACTGGGATTTATTTTTTTTTTTTTTGCTATATAAAATGAAAAAGTCCAAAAATTTAGACAAAAAGTGTCTCTTAAAATTTTGCAAATAATAATTTTTCTTCATAAATCTTGGCCAAAATGTATTCAGTTATCTTTTTAGTGAAAAAAAAAAAAAACCCAAATTAGTTTATAACCAAAATTTATAATTTTTCCAATAGTGACACCATAGTGACACTGTACTACTTGTGGGGGGTGATGAAGGTTTTTTGTTTTTTTTTTGTACACCGATTGCTTTTACACCCATAAAGGCTGTAAAAGCAATCATTTCTCCTTCTCTCTGACTGCATTCTTGCAGCCATTGAGAAATACTGTGAGAGCTGTGATTGGTCACAGCTTGTCACATGGTACAAGGCTGTTGTGAATAGCCTTGTACCATGTGACCTCGGTGATCCTTCACAGATTTCACCAGTAGTAAGCAATGATGTCAGGAAGTGACATCTTGCTTACTACTAATCATGTGATCACTGATTGGCCAATTAGTGATCACATGATCAGGACCTCACACAGAGGTCTCGCACAGCGATCAGTGTTCCTCTGTGTCTGGTGGACACAGTGGGCATCCGATCGTGGTGCTGCGCGCTCCCAGGGAGTGGCGCACAAGCTGTGAATGTTTATAAAACGGCAACCCGCCCCTGCACTGCTCCCGTCCGGCCGTTTATGTACATGGGCCGGATGGGAAGTGGTTAAAAGAGAAGTTAATTCTGAATTAACCTTCCAGATCATTAGAATTATCTTTTTAGCATAGAAATACAAGATGAGTAACAACCATTTATCATATTTGGAAAGTTGTAATTCACCAAAGATCCCCAATAAGCAGTTCTTAGGGTATAAAATACTAGGTAGGCCAAGAGCAATAGAAATAAATGAGTTCACCTCTGACCAGAAGGCTGAGACAGTTGGGCAGTTGCAAATACAGTGTATGAAAAAAGCACTCTCCCCACATCTTCAAACAGGCTGCTGTTTGGCGTAGGCCTAGTCTGGGCAGTATGGCTGGAGTGAAATAACTATAGTGGGACAACTTCAAGTGTTATCTGTTTTTTGCCTGCTGTCTCCTGAAAATGGGTTACAGAAGTGCAGAACGAAGTGCACTCCTGTGACCCACAGGAGAAGTAGGGCCAAAAGGGTCCTACTTCTCCATTAAAAACATTTCCTATTACAGTCTGTATTATACATCCCTCCAATGTGTACCTCTATGGTTTAGTCCAGCACTGAGGCATGTTTTCGAAGCACATACATGTCTGCCTGCCACAGGAAATTCAGATACCACTTGTATCTCCGGACTGCCTCTTCATGCTTTGCGGTTGACTTTTCTAAATATTCTGTGTATTTATTCTCACTGGAAGGATATCAGGGTTCAGCTGCATCTCCCTTCCTCTTTTCAATAATGCTGAAATTCATCCACATACCTGTCTGGAAAGTCCCTCCAGCTGTCCACGAGATGCATGGGCCTTGTGAAGCTCATCCTCCAGCTGGCAGGTGCGCTGCATGTAAACTGTATTCCTCTCCTCCAGGAGCTTCACCTGGCGGCGCAGGTCACCCAGATCCTCCAGTTTCTTCTTGTATGACTCTACCAAAGATTCCAACTTCCCCACCCGATCCGAGGAGTGCCTGAGAGATGACAGCAATTCTCCATACAGTCAAGCTGCCCAATCAATTTAACACAAAAGTGGGATTTTTGACTTCACAGTAAAACCAGTTTCTTACACTACATTCCAGGTCATGGTATTCATTAACCCTGGGTTATAAGCTACCACCTTCAGGTGATTGGACACTGGCAAAAATAAAAGCTGTAGAGAGATCTCCCATATAACCTTTCCCATCCCCAGCTAGCCTCAGTATTGTAGCAAGCATTCGGGAGATCATAAAATAACAGGGGTGGGGAACCTGTGTTCTGTACTGTACCCCAAGAAACGGTTTTTAGTGGCAAGTCAAAAATCTCATTTGCTCACACAGTACAGGCCACCATATTCATTACCCCAGAATGTCTTAAAGCACCCCAACTGAAGGGGTGGCCAACACAATGCCAAACAGACCCATGTAACCTCAAGACAAGAAGAGCACAAAGGGCTCAGAGAATAACTAAAAGCCCTCAGTCCCAAACAGCTTTCAAAGTTAGACTAACAAGAAGGAATGACAATGTGACAAAAAAAACCTTACCCGCTACTATGAATCAAAAAATAAATACAAAATAACAAAAGTGATATAAGTATCTGCTACAACACCAAACCCGTCTCATAAATGGGCAAGTACAAAATATAAAACTAGAATATAAATTATTAATGTGTAGCGCTGCACAGATATTATACACACCTTTTATATCAATTATGTGAATAGAACCATCAAACATGAAAGAAAAGAAAACCAAGGGAAAAAGTCCCAATGTATTTCTTCTTAAACTATTCTTCTTCCTGTGACCACCAGGTGCTGCTAACACAGAAATGGTGAACAATTCCTCCACCAGATATCTGCAGTGTGACCTCACATCATATAATGTTTGGTCTAACTGCACTTATAGTCCCAAGATCATCTTGATAAGTGGTAACTCCAAATGGCTCAATGCAAGAAACCCTTTTAAAATCGGCAGTAATCCTCATAAACAAAAAACTTAACATAGTGTTTACCCTTTAAAAGCTTTAGTAAATCACAAATATTTCCATATATGCACTCACATGTGACAGGTGCCAGACCGCACCAAGTATAACACGCATCCACTGAGAATCTCCAGAGACCCAAGAAAACTGTACTCATCCACGTCAGCTAATACCAGTATCAAAGATATATGCTCCAGCCAGCCACAAGACCATGATAAAAATGAATCAGGTCCCCTTTATAAAGCCACGATTGGTGACGAAACGCGTAGGGAGGAGCTTGCGTATGACGTCACGACGCAACGGATAGTCGGCCTAGTATACAACAGGGGTATACATCGCTTCAGGTCTCTCAAGACCGTGAGGCAATTTGTTTTCCACCATAGGGCTCGCAATTACTATTTATATCATGGTCTTGTGACTGGCTGGAGCATATATCTTTGATACTAGTATTAGATGAGTACAGGTTTCTTGAGTCCATGATATAAATAGTAATTGCAGGCCCTATGGTGGAAAACAAATTGCCTCACGGTCTGGAGAGGCCTGGAGCGATTTTTACACCTATTGTATACTATGCCGATCGTCCGTTGCGTCGTGACGTCATCCGCAAGCTCCTCCCCGACGCGTTGCATCACCGATCACATGACTTTATCAAGGGGACCCAATTCATTTATATCATGGTCTTGTGACTGGCTGGAGCATATATCCTTGATACTGGTATTAGCTGACATGGATGAGTACAAGTTTATTGGGTCTGTGGAGATTCTCAGTGGATGCATGTCATACTTGGTGCGGTCTGGCACCTGTCATATGTGAGTGCATGTGTGTAAATCTTTGCGATTAATAAAGCTTTTAAAGGGTAAACACTATGTTAAGTTTTTTGTTTATGAGGATTACAGCTGATCAAAAGGGTTTCTTGGAGTGAGCCATTTGGAGTTACCACTTATCAAGCTGAGCTTTAGAATCCAATTATTGGGACCAAAAGTGCGGTTAGACCAAACATGATATGATCTGAGGTCATACTGCAGGAGGTGAGCAGATATCTGGTGGAGGAATTGTGCACCATTTCTGTGTTAGTAGCACCTGGTGGTTACAGGAAGAAGAAATACATTGGGACTTTTTCTCTTGGTTTTCTTTCATGTTTGATTGTTATATTCACATAATTGATAAAATTATTGATGTGTAGCACTGCACAGATATTATACACACCTAATAAGTGGGTGGGGTCGGGTGGGGCAACTGGTGGAGAGTAAGTTTTGTGACCGACTAGTAGGTCTGGACTTGAAATTTTAACCCCTGCACTTATAATATAATTTTAGAAAGAAGGAATGACAGCTGAGAGTGAAAAATCGAGCAACACACCCACATCCATACAATGGAGGAAATTTCCAAAAGATGTGCAGGAGCAGGACAGAAAAACGGCAGAACAAAGTTCTAGTTAAGGTAAAGAAAACCAACACTTTAGAAATAAAAATAGGTTGCCACACCAAATGGTACAGGTGTTTAGGGCCCTATGCATCCAGGAAGACCTTCTTCCCTGAACACACAGGGCCCTAAGTCCTGGTACCACTCAGTACAGCGATCAGCCCCATCTAGTAGCAGCCTGCCAAAGACTGCCAGTCTACCTGCAGCAGAGATGGATGTTGCCCCCGTCTCCCTCTCCCAAGAACACTAAAATATTAGCTGGGACGCACTGCTCCTGGATATCCCAATGTTCAAGGAGCCTTAAGGACCAGCAGCAGTAGTTTGCCCTAGGCCACTAAGCAAACAGGATACCATTGAGAAAGAATCACTCGGGTTTCCTCAGAGATCCACTGCAGTGCAACAGGGGATGGCGGTTGTGCGGACCAAGCACTGCAAACCATTTAAAATGCCACTAGCCCATGCTCTATTATGTCCCAAGGCAAAAGCAAACACCACACTGAGCACAGGAAAGGACTGTTAGCCCAGACTCACTGAAGCTGATCATCTTCTTCTAGGAACAGAATGTTAGAGACGAATCCCATCCTGGCTTTGCCTTCCTCAATAGGCATACCCAAAAAGGAGTCTTCAGGAATAGGGCTTTGCCTCTGGCAGACCACAGTCCTGGGACCTGAATAGCATTCTGTGCGTTGACATTCTGCCTTGTGTATGTACTCTTGTCCATGTGTAACATGCATACTTTCAATAAAACCAGTTTAAAAAAAAAAAGAATAGCATTCTGTGGCCAACTAAATATGTTGAACTTTGTGCCAATGGGAACACCTAACATAGGATCCAGTGCCAGCTTATCATCTTCATTCAGATGGTGTCCAGGTTTGGTACCCCAAGGCACAACAGAGGAGACAACCAATATGGAAGCTGCATAAGGAAGCCGCAGTACCTACAGTACAGCCAGGAATCTTGAAAGAACATTTGAAAGCCAAAACCTCCATATAAAAGAGGTGATCTGGAGAGAGGATATACATCAGCTAAGGGCACCAGCAAAAAAAATGAGACTAGCTGGCAGTGGAAGGGGTTGTATGGTGGATGTCCCTGTAACTTGCCAATGTCCAATCACTTGAAGTCGGCAGCATATAACCCATGGTCATATTCTTGTATATTCATGTGCCTTCCCCTCCCTCTGCTGTGTTAAATTACAGAACTCATGCACAGTAGGGGGAGGGGACAGGATAGAATACAAGAATTTAAATGATAAATGTGACTAATAGTAAACATTCCGTGGACAAATGCCGGCCATACATGGGTGGAAAGTCGACCGATTTTTCATCTGAAAATCGAACCGAAGAATAATCTGAATGATTTTCGCTCTGTTAGTGGGTCAATGGCATCGGCTGATTTTCGTGGTTCCTCCCCTTTTCGGTCATCAGGCATTTTGGAAAATTTGTTAAAAACGACCGATTTTCGACTCAGTGATGGTCAAATCCTACGATCGTTTTTCCGAAAAGAATATGCGCATGAGCGTCTGCAGCAGTAAAGAAAAGATTTCTGCCTCCACACTACGCACTGCCTTAAAATCACCAATGTGAATGTAGCCTAAAAAGTAAATGCGGCTGCACTTATAAAGGATCGGTTTGCGCTGGCGGCAGATTGATCACTGTAAATGAAGGAAAACTTTACTACCAGCCACAATATTTTCATTTATGCTGTGCTGACCCCTCTGCTGTGCTGAATTATGGCGCTTGCGCACCTGCTGACCGTAATGTGTAACAAACACTATTGAACAATGCTCATTAAACATTCGACTCCTTGTCAGCAGCATGATCGAACAAAGGTGGGGAGGAGTGCTGTCTGACTGAGCGGTTCGGCTTTACCACCAACTGGAATGAACAAAGTGCAATATGAGCTAAAAATGATGTTTTACTTGTTTGAAGTTTTCTGAGATACCAACATCACACATCTTTGAAGGCCTTGGGATATTCTACTGCACATGCACTGTATTCTGTATTTTTTCTGGAATTTGCAGCCAGCCCCTGATGCAAGAACGCAGAAGCAACAGCTGGCACCCAGATAATGTCAAAGAAGAAGATGGCGACAGGGGACTGAGTGTGCAGCAGTGGAGTGTCAGATGCCTACAGTACACAGCTGGATCACAGCGCATGTATGTTTTGTGTGGATTACTTAGCGAAAAAATTTAAAAGGGGTGGAGTGGTGGAAGAGTAGTTTCTCTTCAAGAATGAGTTTTTGGGACCTCAAATCCCAATTCTCCATCCCATTTCCAGTATACTTGCTCACCTGAGCACATCCATCTCATGTCAAAGAAGATGATGGCGGCAGGGGACTGAGTGTGCAGCAGTGGAGTGTCAAATACCTACAGTACACAGCTGGATCACAGTGCATGTATGTTTTGTGTGGATTACCTAGTGAAAAAGGTAAAAAGGAGTGGGGTGGCGGAAGAGTAATTTCTCTTCTAGAATAGAGTTTTTGGGACCTCAAATCCCCATTTTACATCCAATTTCCAGCATACTTGCTCACCTGAGCACATCCATCTCATCCCGCAGTGATTGGGCCTCGTGTGCGAGCCCTGTGAGATCCTGGTTACGCTGCTGTAGATCCTGGACCTCCCGATCCAACTCCTGACACCGCTGCCTGTAGTCATCCCGTGCACTCTCCAGCCTGAAGCAAACCCAAGACAAAGATCTCTCTTAAAAGATGATCACATTTTGAATGTCATCAACTTACAGTAAATCTAAATTAATGTCTTTTTTTTTTTTTCCCCAAGGAAAATTTGGAGAGCCAGCAAAGCAAAGCATGACTTACATGAAGATCTGTGATTTGCATATCAGTTAGGACACCTGTATCTTTGGATTTACCAATCTAGTTCCACTGTTCATTCATTTTTTACAGTCTGAAGTCATTCAGGTCTATGGTACATTTAATTATAAAAAACAGACCTTTTATTAGATTAAAAAAATAAAATATATAATACTACATGACAGCTTACTTACCATGTCTCCTAAAACTATCCCTGTATATTCTGTCCTAAGAAACTGCCATATCTGGATATGCCAGGTACAACAGGGAGAGAACAGCTTTGTCTGCAGTCCTCCTACCTCTAAGGATTCATCTGATTCAGAGACCTGTGCTGGGGCTTCTTCCGGCTTTGTTGGGAGGAGATTATTACAGTCAGACCAGCAGATCAAGATCTCAGCGGTTGTTTTATTGTTTTCTGCATGGGACCAAGCTCGTGACACAGACACCATCATATATTCTATTTTTACCTGCACACATTTCAAAGCTGGGTAGGCAATGCAGATTATTGTTCTAATGTGGTACTTTTTATGCAACGTTTGTACCTCATCAAAGGTAGGTCTTGCGCCGAAAAGATTTATGATGTTCAAAGTCCAGTAATATCTAACAACCAATCAGAAGCAGCCTACACAAATGGGTGAAAGATTCCGCTTATTGTGCTCTGGGTCATGGCATATTCTGTTTGTTCATTATGCCTTCAATTACTTCCTACATTCCAGAAACACGCCATCTGATAAGCAGTAAACTTAGCCTGTGTGACCGCTAGGCAGAGAGAAAACACAGGGCTGTGAGATCTACATAGGCAAGGACAGATTACCATCACCATGCTCTGTAAGAAGCTGCAAGGTATATTTACAGCATAGAAATGAAAATTACTGATAGAACACCTATCAAAGAGATATTTGGGATGATTCAATAGGGCACTGACATTAGAGGTGCGGATGGAGATCTGTCTGAAGTGGTGTGACAAACCGACGAACGCCATGCAACACTCATTAGACACAAGTGTACAATCCAAACGCACACGTTCCTGCGTTAAAAATGGCTGTGTGTATAAGTGGGTGCTGCAGCGACCGTCGGCTAGAACTGAACAGAATCGGCAAGGGAGAATGTCACCAGCACACCGAGGATCACCAATATGGGTCACATGCCTGATGAAGGGGTCCTGCGAGACTCCGAAACGTTGCCTTGCTGTAACTATGTGATCATTTATTAAAACATTTGGACCCATATTGGTGATCCCCGGTGTGCTGGCGACATTCTCCCTTACTCTTTAGACACACACAACAAATTCAAACAGTTCATAGTGGCGACAATTTTGTCTGTTGGTATTGCTGCAAAACACTCAATAAGGTATACTGCTATATTGGATCTAAGAAAAGCAGGGGAGCAGCAGCAACAGGACATCTAACCACCGCTGGTGGACACCCTGGAATGTATTGTCAGTAACTTCTTTTGAAAATCTTTTTATGTACCCCACACCAACTAACCCTGAATAAAGGTACCTTAAGCAGTATCACGCTATGTGGTCTTCCATTGGGCACTCTGTGTGAGTGCTATCATTCGCAGTGCCCATCTGGAGGAACCATGACCCTGGTGGTGATACCTGGTAGCAGTTTCTGGTGATCTTGCCTCTGTGGAACCGGGAAGGTGATCTGTGGGTAACCCGATCCGAGATTTGATGACCGATCTATGGCCTGGTGACGCAGGATTATATATTGCGTATTTTAAACGCACATCTGGTGAGTGCGTTTTTCACCTATTTGTGTGGTTTGCACCGATTATCACACCTTGGATCAGGACGTCCATTCACCTGGAATTAGGATCTCTCCATGATCCGCACCATTATATTGAACTTTTTAATATTTATTGATCACCATCAGAGTGACATCACGCATGCGTATAAGTTTGCACTAGCATATTGTGTGTATTATTCGTGTATTATTATTTAGCGCTGCACCACTTTATCTGGATATACATGTATTATTGGGGGTTTTCTTTTGGTTACCTTTTCGGTGTATCAGCTGCTTGTTAACTTTGTTGTGTATACATATTTATACACATTTTCACTTTTGTTTTAAGGTAGCGCTCACTAAACATCTTTTACTACATAGTGTTATTGTGTGGACTTGTTATTCTGGGGTTGTACAGTAATGAATTAGGGCACATTTCCACTAGCAGTGTGTATTACAGCTCAGCCGCTGGTGTGCTCTGTGAGGGAGTAAGGGAAAAAATGTCACCAGCACACCGAGGATCACCAATACGGGTCCAAAGGTTTCAATAAACCATCACACAGTTACAGCAAGGCAACGTTCCGGAGTCTCGCAGGACCCCCCCCCCCCCCCATCAGGCATGTGACCCATATTGGTGATCCTGTGAGACTCCGGAACGTTGCCTTGCTGTAACCGTGTGATGGTTTATTGAAACCTTTGGACCCGTATTGGTGATCCTCGGTGTGCTGGTGACAGTTTTTCCTTGCTGATTTTGTTCGGTTCCAGCCGACGGTCACTGCAGCACCCACTTATACACACAGCCATTTTTAAAGCAGGAACGTGTGCGTTTGGATCATACACTTGCACTCTGTGAGGGAGTGGCGCAATGTGTTGTATTGACGCATCGCACCATTTACTTTTTTCTTTTTTTCTGCAACTTTATTGAAAAGTCACTTAAATAACATATACATCAGTTTGCTGCACGAAAACGTACAGAATGTACTCCACTGTTGAATTCATAGGACTCAAGGCAAATTGCTTTGATTATGTGTTGGTACTGCGTTATATAATATACCAATTTTTTTTTACCCAGAGTATTATTAATGTTACATGTTTCACATGTATCAAGAAAGACAGACAATAAAAATAAATTATATAGCTTATATAATTTGGTAACATTCCAAGTTTCTGAGGTTTCTCTCTAATCCACATTTGAAAATGCCACTTTGCAGGTGTGTTGCATGTGATAGTTTTGCTGGAATGATGCATTTTAATCTGTCCCAACTCTAACACGGACGTAGTTCAGTTTTGGGCACCAATTCACAAAAAGAACATTGGGGAACTGGAGAAAGTACGAAGAAGGGCAACCAAACTGATACAAAACATGGAGGAGCTCATCTATGAGGAAAGATTAGAGGAACTGAATTTATTCTCTCTTGAGAAGAGGAGAATAAGGGGGGATATGATCTCCATGTATAATACATAAGGGGGGATATGATCTCCATGTATAATACATAAGGGGGGATATGATCTCCATGTATAATACATAAGGGGGGATATGATCTCCATGTATAATACATAAGGGGGGATATGATCTCCATGTATAATACATAAGGGTGATATGATCTCCATGTATAATACATAAGGGGGGGATATGATCTCCATGTATAATACATAAGGGGGGGATATGATCTCCATGTATAATACATAAGGGGGGGATATGATCTCCATGTATAATACATAAGGGGGGGATATGATCTCCATGTATAATACATAAGGGGGGGATATGATCTCCATGTATAATACATAAGGGGGGATATGATCTCCATGTATAATACATAAGGGGGATATGATCTCCATGTATAATACATAAGGGGGATATGATCTCCATGTATAATACATAAGGGGGGATATGATCTCCATGTATAATACATAAGGGGGGATATGATCTCCATGTATAATACATAAGGGGGATATGATCACCATGTATAATACATAAGGGGGGATATGATCTCCATGTATAATACATAAGGGGGATATGATCACCATGTATAATACATAAGGGGGGATATGATCTCCATGTATAATACATAAGGGGGATATGATCTCCATGTATAATACATAAGGGGGGATATGATCTCCATGTATAATACATAAGGGGGGATATGATCTCCATGTATAATACATAAGGGGGATATGATCTCCATGTATAATACATAAGGGGGGATATGATCACCATGTATAATACATAAGGGGAGATATGATCACCATGTATAATACATAAGGGGGATATGATCTCCATGTATAATACATAAGGGGGGATATGATCTCCATGTATAATACATAAGGGGGGATATGATCTCCATGTATAATACATAAGGGGGGATGTGATCTCCATGTATAATACATAAGGGGGGATATGATCTCCATGTATAATACATAAGGGGGGATATGATCTCCATGTATAGATACATCAGTGGTTCATATAGTGAACTCGGTGTAGAGCTATTCACCCTGAGGTCATCACAGAGGACAAGGGGGCGCTCTTTACGTCTGGAGGAAAAGAAATTTAATCTCCAAACATGGAAAGATTTCTTCACAGTGAGAGCTGTGAAAATGTAGAATAGACTCCCTCAAGAGTTGGTTCTGGCCAGCTCAGTGGATTGCTTCAAAAAAGTCCTGGATTCTTTCTTAGATACACAGAATATAACTGGATAATAACATTTATAGGTAAAGTTGATCCAGGGAATATCCGATTGCCTCTCGGGGGATCAGGAAGGAATTTCTTTTCCCTGCAGGAGCAAATTGGATCATGCTTTGCTGGGTTTTTTGCCTTCCTCTGGATCAACTGTGGGTGTAGGATTATAACTTTTTTTTTTTTTTTAAAAGGTTGAACTGGATGAACTTTTGTCTTTTTTCAGCCAAACTAACATGTACGTGATTCTGTTGCACAGACATTTGTCACGCCACCAAGAGACAGACATTTACATAGTATCTACAACACTTTAGAATTCTGTGAGGTGCAGTCAAGCACTCTAATGACAGGCTCTCATCTAGAATTCAGATACCTGTAGTTTTCCTCCTGTAACTGTTCAATCTGACTCTGTAGCAGAAGCATCTTCTTGTTAAACATTTGAGGCGAATCCATTCCTTCCTCCTCCTGCTGGTCCCGAAGGGCTCTGTTTTCTGACATCAGGCTCCTCTTTTCTTCCATCAGCACTGAGACCTTACAGAGGAAAAGGAAGGGGACAAAGGAGAGGAGAGAGAGGCACCGGGACCCCATAGTGTGAGAAACAGGAATGAAGAGAAGAGCAATATTAAAGAGGACCTGTCATCCTGAAGCTACTACAACGTGGTAAAAGGAGGAAAGCTAAAAGGAAATGCTTGAGAGAAATGGGAAAGTTTAATTGCTGCCCAATTCCGGAAAGATTAGTTGCCTGGCAGTCATGATAAGCTGCTGGCTTGAGTGGATGAGCCAGAATAAGTAAGCAAATAAAGGGCTTCTGACTTTACTTTGCCTTTTCTAGTAAGTTTACTAGTTCTGAGTCAGTTACTCATACAGAAAGTACTCCAGTTAGAGGCTCAGCATAACAGCCAGGCAACTAGAAGTTTCAGAAGGAGATCAGTAATTACAGTCCCTGGGTTTCTCTTGGGAAATCTATACTGAGAAATATGTAGACTGCTAACCCCTTTGCTGACCAAGAACCAGAGAACAATAAGTTACCCTCAGAACTCCTTATCCGCATATTTATTTTAAGGTAACTTAATGGTTATCAACCACTTGATAAACAGGATAACGAGGAAACTAGCATTTTTCAGAAGAGGGGTTCAGCAATGGATCCTCCATATCTTGCTCAACATAGGCATTCTCCAATGAAATAGGTCATGAGAGAAGCACAGAGGTTGACATTGCTGAGCTAAACCTCTGAAAATGGTAGTTGTCTGGCTGCCATTCTGACCCCTTCCAACACTACTTCCAGCCACTATTTTTCTTTTTTTATTATTATTATACGGGGCCAAAAGTTTACGTAGCGCTGGACGAGTATAAAAATGAGGACTCATGACTTCTCCATGCTACCCAAGCTGCATACTTGTTCCAGTACAATGACAGGCCTGGTCGGAATAACAGCCGAGCAATGGGAATTTCAGACAAAAGTCAGCATTCATATATCTCTCACGACAGGTTTATTTTAAAGGGTAATGATAAATATCTTTATATATTAAATGGATAACAGATGCATGGAAAGAAAACACAAACCTGTATGAACAACTGCAGTATAAATTTATGGGGCCTGCTGAAAGCAAGTCAAAGCGAAGGTCATTCTAAATATGTGGCTTTTATAAGTTCAAAGAGGGCCTGTCAGGACATCTATCTGCCACATCCAGACTCCCATCCAGCACAGAAGACTGCTCCTAAACACATCCTAGAAGTGAGGGTTTTTTTTTTGCAGACAAAGCACACCTCTAAGGCATCACAAACAGTGATGCAACTATGCCAGAATAAGAACGGACTAAGGAAGTATGCCAATAGTAGTCTCCAGTATTGAATGACAAGTTTCACTGTGCCAGCTCACAGCTGTCATGACAGGTTACCCATAGGGCAGCCATTCTCAAAAGATTTACATCCTAGGGTTCCTCATAAGGTTGCTAGGGGTTCATTCCTCCCCGCCGACCGCCTATGCAAGGGGGTCATTCCTCCCCGCCGACCGCCTATGCAAGGGGGTCATTCCTCCCCGCCGACCGCCTATGCAAGGGGGTCATTCCTCCCAGCCGACCGCCTATGCAAGGGGGTCATTCCTCCCCGCCGACCGCCTATGCAAGGGGGTCATTCCTCCCCGCCGACCGCCTATGCAAGGGGGTCATTCTTCCCCGCCGACCGCCTATGCAAGGGGGTCATTCTTCCCCGCCGACCGCCTATGCAAGGGGGTCATTCTTCCCAGCCGACCGCCTATGCAAGGGGGTCATTCTTCCCCGCCGACCGCCTATGCAAGGGGGTCATTCTTCCCCGCCGACTGCCTATGCAAGGGGGTCATTCTTCCCCGCCGACCGCCTATGCAAGGGGGTCATTCTTCCCAGCCGACCGCCTAGGACATCATGTCACATGCCTAGGACATCACAAGCCAACGCTGCCACTTTGGACTCTCCAGTGACCTGCCAGGCTTTCATATTAGGCGCTCCTACATCTCACCAGCGCTCCCTGCAGTCCAGCTGGCATCCTCTCTCACTGTGATTCCTGAACTTGGCTACGAGGCGTTGTGCACAATTAAACCTTATGAGCTGGCTTGTTGTTTCCTACATGCGAGTTGTTAAACGTACCGTTTTAAGCATTAAACTACATAACAGTCTACACTCAGAGGCGCTGTGTCCCTCTCCTTGAAAATTTCTAAGGTTGGTTAGTGGTTCTTGGAACAGTGGCATATTGACCTCAAACCTGATAGTGCCTACATAATCCTGGGGCTAAAATCCCTTGGCAGAGCCAGTGGGATGACAATGATCTAGCATTATTATCTGAAAGGATGGCATTCTTCCCACCAATGTAAGGGCCAGTCTTCTTACTGACCACCAATATAGAAGGTGCATTCTTCTGACTGATTTTCAATGTAAGGGGCCTTTTAAGTATGTGAATATTACGGAAAATTATTTTATCATACAAAACAGGGGGTGATAAAGAAAAGAAAAAAAAAAAATAATACACCTTGGTTGTCATGTACTATATAGACATGCAACATTCTTTTAATATTTTATTTACTACTATATTTAAAAGTTAATGATCTTGCTAATGTACTGGAAATGGTGGGTATACATTTTAGCAAAAGTTCCCCCAAAAGGTCATCCTACATATTACGTATTTTAAGGGTTCTTCTGGAGTTAAAAAAAAAAAAAAAAAAAAAGGCTAAGAAAGGCTGCTTTAGGAACAACATTGTCAGGCTTTTCAAGCCATTAAAAAGAATGCCCCAGGTCATAGTGGACCTTGTCCTAAGGATGGAAGGAAGAAACCGGCCGGCATGCGTAACCTCACAAAGATGGCGTCTGGAACGTATGTTGAGGCGTGACGTCGCCATAGCGACGCGTTTCGGAACATGCGCTAACCTCTAAGGGCGGAAGCACACTCCTTTGTCAAGCTTCTCCTTCGCCGACATCCCACCTCAACGTGCGTTCCAGACATCATCTTTGTGAGGTTATACATGCCGGCCGGCTTCTTCCTCCTGTCTCCACGTTATTCCTTGGTGCAGACGGTATAGCCGGGACACAGCCGTTCAACTTCCTCGATAATATATCTTTGCACAAGCCTGTTATACTACTATTACATGTGAGTTTTCCTTTATTTGGTATTTATTAAAATTGTTTCTGCTGCACTTAGATGAGCTTCTTTTCTTTCTCATTCCACCGAGTTCTGCTACAATACTTTATGAAGCTTGCCCAAAGTGCCTCATGGACCTTCATACAGCCCTAATTTATTTGTATTTATTGGACTTTCAGAATCAGTTTAACTGGTGGTAATTTTTTTTGCGCTGATTATCTTTTCTTTGTTCTAAGGATGAGCTAGGGTTTGGCCAAACTTATGTCCCAACTGGTCCCGGAAGGAAGACGTCACTATACCCTACTCAACTGCAACCAGGGCACTCCCCGACCCACATCTGTAGGTATACAAAAGGGGGAGAAGATGCTTGTGACATCAATGACCTAATACAGCCATCCTCAATGTGGCCATAATCTATACCATCTAATTGCACAGATACTGTATACTCTCCTATTGATTTACCAAAACCATATGATAGGAGTATACGCCTAATCTAACCAATCAATCTGTATTCAGTCTGGCAGGCCACTGCACTGCATAGTTGATAGCAGATCTAAAGGAGATTGTACAATCAGATTGTATAGTGTATGGTGAGCTTAAGTCTTGACCAACCTCTTACACTTGGCTCATGTGGGACAATAGAAACCGGGAGGAAAGTAACCATGATGCAGTAGGGTATAAAAGTAGTACCATGCACAGGAGGTAGGGTTGGGACAGGTAGGTATACATGCAGCAGAGTGTAACCTTTCCAACAGAGAGCCATCATCACTCCCTTGTGCACTGCAGGTTTGGTACTGTCATATTCATAAATCTTCTAGCAATCTCCCTTACAATGGCACAGCTTTAGCTTTGATTGGTGTAATGCACTGAAATATTGAGTTTTCATGATGTCTTTAGTAACTTAGCGACTTTCAAGCTGTACTGTCAGCACCTGATATTGATACATTTACAATAGCTGCCATTTAGCCATCATGTTTGAAGGTACATATAGTATTAGAACGAACATCAGTTTTAAGACGACACGGGTCACATGACCAGTTACGCACAAACATAGGCATACAAGCATACAGAGTTCAAGCAGGTTTCAGTGTCATGGCTGCCCCTGCGATTCAGCAGGAGTACAGTACTGGGTTAGATTAGCAGGCATTGCATAACCGTTGCAGACATGCGGAAAGTTATGGTTAGAGGTAGCAGATACAAGGCAGGTATTAAACTCACCCACATTTCCAGATGTCACACCAAACTCAGCTTAAAACCTTTTTAGGAGGGCAAAATCACTCAATGAAGAGAGAGATCTTAGAAACCCAACCCCACCACCAATGACTGCAGGTCAGTCAACACACTGGTTTATATCAGTTATATAATTTAGGGATACACAACCACCAATATTCCACAGTCTGTTTCAAGAGAACCTGTCATTTAAAAACACTTAATCATCGGTATGATGCAAATTGTAAACCTAACATACCTTATTTGAAAGAGAGAAAAAATATCATAGGCTGTGTTGCCGTGTATATGACTTATCTCAGTGATGTCACTGGTCTCTAGTGAATGGATGGGATGAATATAAAGGTCTCGGTGATGTCACCGGTCTCTAGTGAATGGATAGGATGAATATGAAGGTCTCGGTGATGTCACTGGTCTCTAGTGAATAAATAGGATGAATATAAAGTTCTCGGTGATGTCACCGGTCTCTAGTGAATGGATAGGCTGAATATGAAGGTCTCAGTGATGTCACTGGTCTCTAGTGAATGGATGGGATGAATATAAAGGTCTCGGTGATGTCACCGGTCTCTAGTGAATGGATAGGATGAATATGAAGGTCTCGGTGATGTCACTGGTCTCTAGTGAATAAATAGGATGAATATAAAGGTCTCGGTGATGTCACCGGTCTCTAGTGAATGGATAGGCTGAATATGAAGGTCTCAGTTTTGTCACTGGTCTCTAGCAGGGTTGCCAAACATCAATAAATTTACACGCAGTTTCTAAAATTTTGTGATTTTTACAACTGTCTGTAAATATCAGGGGCTGATAATTTGTCATGCTGTGTTGACTTTTGTAAGCAAGTCAAATTACTTGTTAGAGGTACTGTCATTGTTTCCATATTGTGTTTATACAGTTTAAATATTGATTCATTTAGTTTTTAACTTCATTTTTCAGGTAGTTCGTAAAAAAAAAAATGTGATCTGCCAGTAAATTTTCCATGTTTTGTCAGTATAAAATGCTGCGGAAGGTTGGCAACACTGGTAGACTGTGTTCTTATAAATATGAAGGTCTCAGTGATGTCACTGGTCTCTAGTGAATGGATAGGCTGTGTTCTCATGAATATGAAGGTCTCGGTGATGTCACTGGTCTCTAGTGAATGGATAGGCTGTGTTCTCATGAATATGAAGGTCTCGGTGATGTCACTGGTCTCTAGTGAATGGATAGGCTGTGTTCTCATGAATATGAAGGTCTCGGTGATATCACTGGTCTCTAGTGAATGGATAGGCTGTGTTCTCATGAATATGAAGGTCTCAGTGATGTCACCGGTCTCTAATGAATGGATAGGCTGTGTTCTCATGATTATAAGGGTCTCGGTGATATCACCGGTCTCTAATGAATGGATAGGCTGTGTTCTCATGATTATAAGGGTCTCGGTGATGTCACCGGTCTCTAGTGAATGGATAGGCTGTGTTACTCATATCTAGCATAGGACTGTTCTCATTTTGAAGCCTAAAGAACATGAATCAATTTTGATATATTTTCTAGCAATCTCTCCTATGATGACACAGCTTTAGCTTTGATTGCTCTAATGTTCTGAAATATTGAGTTCACTTCATACTTTAGTAAGTTAGCCCAAAGTGACTGCTGCCTGTGAGTTTAAAAGATCAACAGAAAATTAAAACTGTGTACTTGGTTAGGCCCTTAGGGCTATATTAGTGTATATGTGACCTTGGGACCAAATATGAAGTGCAGAAAGCATCTTTAGAGAATATTGGCATGATTGACCCCAATTATATAACAAGATATCACATAATGCATAGGCGGCACTCTTCACTTATCAGCCATGGGTCACTGCACTCTTCTGATCAAAGATAATGTATTAGTAAATCAAAAACACAATGGGAGACATTTATGAAACTAGTGCAATTGAAAATACCCAGGGAAGAACGCAAGCATTTAAATGGCTGCTGGTTTAGACACTATTGTGGCCCCTGAATCTAGTTTTTTCAATGATTGAATTTGAGCCCGAAAACTGCAGCAAAACTAATCTCTTTTTAACTAGTAATACAGAAAGACACATATCTGTATAGACATGGTAGGATATTAATAAAGAACTTGAGTCAAATTGCTGAACAAAAAATGCTTTTCTGTTCAGCCAGTCTTGTTTGCTCTTCAAATACCTCTGCCACATAGTACAGCCAGACAAAGGATACCACGGTCCGTAACTACAGGTCTGCAGCTGCTTCTGTCACCTACCTGCTCACTGAACAGCACAGGGTTATAGTGCTAATGTACCGTCCAACAAGCAAGCAGCTGACACCAACAAGTGGCAAACCATCAGTCCTGCAATGTGGTATAAACTGCCTGTCTACTCAGCTTGGCATCACAAGACTGGCTAACCAGAATTCTAAATCTTTTGGCAAACAAAATGGTTCTGATTTCTTCATTTCAGCTGTATAATCAGCTGTTGCATGAGGCTGTTTTGATACACTATGTTATGAAGCAGTATTTGGATTCCTCTTCTTCACAAGCAGACTCCAGTAAACACTGATTGGGGAAGGGAATTGTATCCCCACCACTGACCCCTATGCTCTGGCCTGCCAAGCAGATGTTATTACATGAACCCATGTGGTATTACTGTGTGCTCCACACCAAGAAACAGTGTTCTAATTAAATAAGCAGTGACTGGACATGAGACCAGGGACAAATCAATGTAGGCAGTATGTAAATATAAAATAAATGCTTATTAACAAAAGGTTACTATGTTAGGTTACTAAGCTTACTATGAAAGTTCACCCATTGCTTTTTCCGGGAAATATTCTATATTGCCTTACTAAACAATCTGAAGTGGACCTCCAGGCAAAAAAGCTAAAAAATCATAAGTGGACTCCTTTGCTTGTCAAAGCAAGAATTAGTCTTCTGATTCACAGCCCTGATACCACAGTTGTTTAAATTCATTTTTTTCTCTCATTAATCTAGCCTCAGTCCCCCCATAGGGACGAAGAAAAAGACTGGAGGCTGTAATTGCTGCCAGAAGGTGCTTCAGAAATGTACAGAGTAATGAATACTTAAGTACATGAGATATTTCATTTTTTTCCTTTTAATAATTTCAGACATTTCTACAATTCTGTTTTCACTTTGCCATTATGAGGTACTGAATGTAGGTTAATGAGAAAAAAATTAATTCAAACAATTGTAATACAGACTACAACATAACAAAATAGAAAAAAGTGAAGGGGATCTAATACTTTTTTAAATGCACTGTAATTTAATTATAAATATTTATGCACATGAAACAATTCATACATGAAAAAACCAAACTATATTTAGCAGTTGGTCTAGAGTTCCTGCACATCAATGTATTGCAAGAATATGGAAGACCGGGAAGGAAGTCAAGTTCAGTTTGTTTTTTTTTCTTGCCCCGTGCCCATAGGATATGTGCTCCCCACTGTCCTCACAACAGTGTAATCTATCTACAGTCTTACGTAAGGTCAAGAGGTGTTATTTCACTCTCACACTGATCATTGCATTGGCATACTACAATGACTTGTGTATACTGGAGTTGCCCTGTGAAGGAAACTGCTGCTTGGGGGGCTTCTAAACCAGCAATTGCAAAAAAAAAACAAAAAAAAAAAACAAAAAAAAAAAAACACCACCACCGCAAACATCAGTGCTGTGCTGAGCAGCATAAGGCACACCGCAATGAACAGAGATACAGCTGATGTATCACAAGTAATACTAGGTACATGCATACCTGCTGCTCCAAGTCATGACAGCGCTGCAGGATGTCACTTTTCTCATCTGTGTCCTCACTGATGTAGTAATATTTACGGGACTGGAAGAGAGAGAATGCCAACAAGCATTGGAAGATTGGAGGGAGTGATAAATGGGAGAGAAAGATAAAAAGAAAAGAAAAGGGGGCATAAAAAATTAATTTAGGCCTGTCACTCCCATAAAATAAAAATCTTGTTCAGAAACACTTATTTGGAGCTCTGAGTCCACTACTACTTCTCATGTCTGCTCCTGCACAGTGGCCTAGGATGGGTTTTATGTGACGCCAATCATTGCTTCTATTTCACACAGAACCTGCACTCGGCCCAGAAGAATAAGTGTCAAAGTGGTAGTATACGGTCATACCAAGCTGTGGAGCAGCAAAGAAGGGCAACAGACCATTTTTTGCCTTTAGGTTTGTTATAGTATCTCTGTTCTATGACTAATGAAATCACGTTAACATTGAACTCTGGGATAGTTGCTAATTTTGACCAAAAATTCCTCTCTCCTTGAACATTAGAATTGTTATTATTGCTTTTGTCAAAACATTTTAGTTTATATAAAAAAAAAAAAAAAAAAAAAAAAGGGACTAGGAACATCACTTGTAAAGAGTTAGCGCAGCTGTGCCTGCGCACCTAGGAAAGATAAAGGAAGCACCTCCGTTCCAAATCACACCATACAGGCATGACGGAGCGTGCGTGTATCCATGCGTTGCGTATAATGTGGCCTATTCATTTCAAAAGGCTGCCCTATATGCAAAAAACATGTAAAGAAGTCCCTGACCATGTTGCTAAATTGTGCTGAAATGAGTTTTGGTGTGCACATTAACAGATGCGTTTGGTGCCATTAACAATTAATGGCACTGCCATATGTCTCCTGAAGGGCAGCACATTTCTGTGTATGGCGGGAAAAAAAAAAAAAAAGCACGATTCCTGACATGCACAAAGTGTAAACCTAGGCTCTCTCTTCCTGTGCAGCACTAATGGAAGAAAGTATAATTCCCATTGTGCCAATCTATTTCAGCAGGTGTAAATGGGTATGACAGACCAGGAGTCTCCTGACCTGGAAACCATGGTATTATTTCATGGTGGGCAGGACAGACAAGGAGTCTCCTGGCCTGGAAACCAAAGCGTTATTTTATAGTGGGCAGGACGAACAAGGAGTGAACTGTCTTGGAAACCATAGTATTATTTCATGGTGGGCAGGACAGACCAGGAGTCTCCTGGCCTGGAAACCATAGTGTTATTTCATGGTGGGCAGGACAGACATGGAGTCTCCTGGCCTGGAAACCATAGTGTTATTTCATGGTGGGCAGGACAGACATGGAGTCTCCTGGCCTGGAAACCATAGTATTATTTCATGGTGGGCAGGACAGACCAGGAGTCTCCTGGCCTTTAAACCATGGTATTATTTTATGGTGGGCAGGACAGACAAGGAGTCTCCTGGCCTGGAAACCATAGTGTTATTTCATGGTGGGCAGGACAGACCAGGAGTCTCCTGGCCTGGAAACCATAGTGTTATTTCATGGTGGGCAGGACAGACCAGGAGTCTCCTGGCCTGGAAACCATAGTGTTATTTCATGGTGGGCAGGACAGACAAGGAGTCTCCTGGCCTGGAAACCATAGTGTTATTTCATGGTGGGCAGGACAGACAAGGAGTCTCCTGGCCTGGAAACCATAGTGTTATTTCATGGTGGGCAGGACAGACAAGGAGTCTCCTGGCCTGGAAACCATGGTATTATTTCATGGTGGGCAGGACAGACCAGGAGTCTCCTGGCCTGGAAACCATAGTGTTATTTCATGGTGGGCAGGACAGACAAGGAGTCTCCTGGCCTGGAAACCATGGTATTATTTCATGGTGGGCAGGACAGACCAGGAGTCTCCTGGCCTGGAAACCATAGTGTTATTTCATGGTGGGCAGGACAGACAAGGAGTCTCCAGGCCTGGAAACCATAGTGTTATTTTATGGTGGGTAGGACAGACAAGGAGTCTCCTGGCCTGGAAACCATAGTGTTATTTCATGGTGGGCAAGACAGATTAGGAGTCTCCTGGCCTGGAAACCATAGTGTTATTTCAGGGTGGGCAGGACAGACAAGGAGTCTCCTGGCCTGGAAACCATAGTGTTATTTTATGGTGGGCAGGACAGACCAGGAGTCTCCTGGCCTGGAAACCATAGTATTATTTCATGGTGGGCAGGACAGACCAGGAGTCTCCTGGTCTGTCAATCAAATTCAGCTGTGCCAGTTGACAGGACAGGCTGGGAGTCTGAGATCCTAGGTCCTGCCATTGCAGCCAGCAGTGATGCAATTACATCACCTTTGTAAATAAAAAGCTACAGCAGAGAGGTTCCAAAACTGGTGGCCCAGGGCAGGAGCTGGCACAGCAAACACCAGTCTTACACCCAGGAAAACCGGAACCCTTTTTATGCATGATTTATGGAGTGATTTCGCAATGGCTGCTGCACTGTATGCAATAAGAAGGAACTGATGGAAAGTAGGACACCACATCTGTAAAATTGCCACACAATGTGTGCACAGTGTTCAGCTTTAGAACCAAGCTACATGATGACATGTAAACAAAAGAAAAAAAAACATGATGCTGGCAAAGAATCAATATTTAAGTGCAAACACATAAAAAAAAAAATCAGTAATAATAATCGAAGGAACTGGACTTGTATTATTGCAGGTCTAGGGTTGTATGGCTGGGATGACAGAATGCACAGGTAGGCCTCAGCTTTTCTTCAGGGAAAACACTTCACTCACCTGACTGTCATAGTTCACGTAAGTGTCGGCTGTCACGGCATCAGAAGGTTCCTTACTCAGGAGCTGCAAGGAGTGAATTCACACAAATACATTGACAGTATTACAAGCTGTACTTAAATCACCACTAAGGTTTTAAAAATGTTGTAATTTTTATAGCTGTGTGGTTATTTCCTATAATGGTTGTATTCAGAATATTCATTTTTTTATTCCCCATATCTTTTTGTGGTAGTGGTTTTTTATACAGGTATTCCACCTAAAACTGATAGTTCTGTTTGTTGTAGATGTCAGGGAGTTGAACCATTTGATAATTCCTTTTTACGTACCATAGACTGAGCTGGTGAAATCTTAGATCCTAGTCTCTGGGTCTGTACACCTGCTGTGCCAATTATTAGGGACTCCTACCATTCCGGTTGGATTTCCTATTATGGAGAATTTACCAAAAAGAGTTGAGCGCACAAAGCTAAGGCACACACCAACCTCCCATGAGGACAGGAACAACACTGCTGTGATGTTTTCAGGAATGTATTGTACACCCACAAGCACCCTGCCGCCTCCTCTCATCAGCTATTATATTCCTGCATTGCATAGAACAGCACAGAGATCCAGTGATGACATCTCTGGGTATACAGAGCTGGAAATGACAGCGGGGAGAGCTCTTTGTTGGAAGTATCCAAGATATAAGAAGCTACAGGTGTTGACTCCATATGTAACAAAGTGGAACTACACTGCACCTGAGCACCGCAAACCAAAAACATTATTTAATTCATTTTTGTTATTCAAAGCAAACTCATTCGTCTATGTTTGCATGCTTTATTTTGCTGAGAAATTACATTGAAAAACACTCTCTAGCATTTCTGGCAGCGGCTATCTTGAGTAAGGGCAGACGATTCACGTACAAATTAATAAAAAAAAAATATGAAAAGACAGGTTATAAATAGGCTAGGTATCTGCTACCCTGTATATGTGCGGTCCAGTAACCAAACATACAGTTGTGTTCAAAATAATAGCAGTCAGACATCACTAACCAGATCAATCACTGTTTTCGGTAGAAATGATATTTCTACATGGCAAATAATTTACTAGCAGGTGTAGTAGAGTAATAGAAATCCAACAGACACAACAGTCATGACATGCATGCTACTGATTCTGTGTCATTGAATCACTCATTGAAAGGGGCATGTTCAAAATAATAGCAGTGTGGAGTTCTATTAGTGAGGTCATTCATTCTTTGAAAAACAGGTGGCAATTATTGCCCTTATTTAAGGAAGGAAGGCAGCAAATGTTGGACATGCTGGTTACAGTGCATTTCTCTCTGAAATTCTGAGGAAAATGGGTCGTTCCAGACATTGTTCAGAAGAGCAGCGTACCTTGATTAAAAAGTTGATTGGAGAGGGGAAAACATATAAAGAAGTGCAGAAAATGATAGGCTGCTCAGCTAAAATGATCGCAAATGCTTTAAAATGGCAACCAAAACCTGAAAGACGTGGAAGAAAGCGAAAAACTACCATTCGAATGGATAGAAGAATAGCCAAAATGGCACGGACTCAGCCAACAATCAGCTCCAGGAAGATGAAAGAAGGTGTGACGTTCCCTGTGAGGACTGTTACAATTAGAAGATGCCTATGTGAAGCCAAGCTATCTGCAAGAAGTCCCCGCAAAGTCCCACTGTTGAAAAAAAAGACGTGCTGAAGAGGTTACAATTTGCCAAAGAGCACATTGACTGGCCTAAAGAGAAATGGCGCAACATTTTGTGGACTGATGAAAGTAAGATTGTTCTTTTTGGGTCTAGTGGCCGGAGACAGTTTGTCAGACGATCCCCAAACACTGAATTCAAGCCAGAGTACACTGTGAAGACAGTGAAGCATGGTGGTGCAAGCATCATGATATGGGGATGTTTCTCATACTACAGTGTTGGGCCTATTTATCGCATACCAGGGATCATGGATCAGTTTGAATACATCAGAATACTTGAAGAGGTCATGCTGCCTTATGCTGAAGAGGAAATGCCCTTGACATGGGTGTTCCAACAAGACAACGACCCCAAACAAACCAGTAAACGTGCAACATCTTGGTTCCAGACCAACAAGATTGACGTTATGGAGTGGCCAGCCCAATCCACGGATCTTAATCCAATAGAAAACTTGTGGGGTGACATCAAAAATGCAGTTTCTGAGGCAAAACCAAGAAATAGAGAAGAACTGTGGAATGTAGTCCAATCATCCTGGGCTGGAATACCTGATCACAGGGGCCAGAAGTTGGGTGACTCCATGCAACACAGATGTACAGCAGTTCTCAGAAACAGTGCGACTACAACCAAATATTCATTAAGTGATTCAAAGGAAAGCAAAATCTTCAAACATTTTTCAGTTTATATAGTGAATGTTTGCATTTGTAAAGAAGAATACAAACACTGCTATTTTTTTGAACAGTCTAATATTCACTTTTCTTCCATTTTTTATAAAGGAACAACACAAATTTGATATATTTTTCTTCATGTTTTGATTTGGAATAGAATGTGTCGTGTTCCCAATGCATTTGTGTGGATGGAAATAAAAGCTATTAGAAGGATTTTGAGCTTTATTCACTATTTTCAACACACTGCTATTATTTTGAACACAACTGTACCTAGTAACTAAAAAACAGACGTGAACAGGATGTTCACCAAAGCGGTTACAGGAAAGACCCATGCAGTAAACCATTACACATTAGGTGTATGAAACAATACAAATATTATGGTTCAGAAAATAAAATGCAAGCAATAAGGCAGGCACTGTCTGACTTACTGCAGCTTCTAATATACTATGTGGAAAGCTCACAGTGTGCTGTAAAATCAGAGTAAGCAATTTCAGTACTTGGAAAAACTCTACACAACTGTACATGGCAGCACGTAAGGCTGGAGTTTAGCTTTAAACATGGTTTAGGTAAGTAAGCATTCCCTATTCCAAGGGAACAACCTCTAACCCTTTCGTTAATCAGCCCCAATATGAATTATCATCACAGCAGAAACAAAGTAACAGTTCTTCCACTTACTTCCTGGATGGATTCCATGACGGCCTGCTGTACAGATTCCCCCAAGGTCATGATCTGCTGGATGTGCTCTGGATGAACACATAATACAACATCACTACACAAATATAGAACCAAAACAGAAAGCAATTCTAGTAATAAATGGGAGGGAAGCAATACAAAAGTCCTACGTGCTCTAGAACAGAGTTTCTCAACCTTTTTTCAGTCAAGGCACCCTTTAAAATTATGGACAGTCCCGAGGCACCCTTTAAAATAATGGACAGTCTTGAGGCACCCCATTCTAAAATGTGAAAAACGATTCTAATCGCCAGCATCGAGTCTTTCTGCTATCACCTTGCAATTAGCAAAAGAGTTGTCAGTCTGTCACACAAACCTCTTCAGTTGGCCATTGGGCTCCCCATCTGATAGACCTTGGAGGCAGCCCAAATGAAGGAGCACAGATGGCAGACTGACAACACTGTTGCTAGTTGTAAGGCAATGGCTTAAATGTTGTCGGTTTGCAATGGAAAGTGCTGCTATTGGCAAAAAGGAAACTTTGCAACAGATTCTCAAAAATAATTGGCAGCACATCTTACTGTATAGTTTCTTATCCACAACATACAGAATAGATTGCTCTCATGTCTCCATTTTTTTTTTTTGCTAGTGCCCTGGAAGGATAGCCATCTTTTCTCATCTCCACTGATTTAAGACTGGACCCACCTATGTTAACCTTTTTTCATTTAGCAACCTTGAACCTACCTGGAGCAGTTGTCCCCAGACTCGAATTTATTTATTTATTTATTTTTTGTATTTCAATAGTTTTTATTAGTTTTCAGCAGTATAAAACAGAGGCGACAAAACATGCCCCCACAGGGGCTATCAATTGCACCGATAAGATAAAAAACATAATAATAAAAGAAAAACAGTGCTCTAACTTCAACAAGGCAGAAGGTACGCCCACGCAGGGGCTATCAATGGCACATAGGTTACAATGACGGTAATGAAATTCTAACTGCAATTAAAGGCAGCTGTCAACTATCACCCAAAAAAACTAACAGAAATGGAGAGAAAGAAAGAGAAGAGAAATAAGAGGAGAGAAAAAAAAAAAAAAAAAAGAGAAGGAGAAGAGGGGGCAGAGATCCAAGAGCGCCACCATCAAACGCCAGTGCCTAATGCCAGTACATCCCCATACTAGCCAAAGGAAGCGTGGGAAAGGCATATTGCAACCATGGTTCCCATATTTTCGAGAATTTACATTGGGAGTCGTTGCATATGCTCGACATCCAGACTCGAATTTTGATCTTACTATAAATGGACTCCACTGAACAGGACATTCATAGGTTGTGCTGGAAAATGACCCTTGGGCTCTGGGCTCTACTTGAGAACTTTCCAGTTGGTTCTGAACAAGTCAGCTGGGGAGCGCTTTCCAGGTTTAGAGCTGCTAGCATTGTCCCTGTGTTTGCTTTGTCTCTGAAGACTCAATTGTGCAACTAGGACATACAGGCCAGGCACTGGGAGATCTTACACTTTATTAGCTGCTGGGCACCTAGCTTGTCCACCCCCCCCTTTTACCTAACCTGCCATGAAATGGCTTAATTGTGGGGCAGAGTGCTGACATAATTCCATTGAGTGAAGCCAAGCGTGTGGGTCTACCCAGCCTGACAGCATTTAAGACGTGTAAGCCTTGCTGCTGCTCCTGCTACAAGAGCCTCATAGAACTTTGATCACTGATCTGTTCCAACTGCCCACCTACAGTGAAGCTTAGTCACCTCCAGCTGCTCAGCCTTCCAGTACTGATCGTCATCTACCAGTTACTGTACCTAGGCTTCACAGGTACTCAAGATCTCATCTCCTGCCTTTAACAGCTGGAACATGTTTGATTCTAGATAAGGGGGACAGTCCTGTTGTATTGGGTGTTGTCAGTACATTGTCCACTTAGGGTCAGGTTCTGCTTGCAAACCCCTCACCCCCAAAAGCGGCAATGCCCGAAGCTTAGAGTCATGTTGCACTTTGGTGTTAAGAGCCCATGCCCTACTTGGTGTTCTGCTTGGTTCCATTGGGTGTTGCTGGTCCTGCTCCTCTCTCGGAAAAGGTTTATACTAGTCATACGTTTTGTTGCAGATTACCCAGTTAAACTCTGCCAGTGCACCTTCCCCTGCAGACTCCGTTCCTGACCTGCCTATGGCCTTAGATGCCTTCAGCTGTGGAATCTCTTTGAACACGAATTGCTCAAATCACTGATTGAAGAGCTTTCATCCTACATGGCCCCCCGATGCCTCCAAAACCTTCCCTTCACACTCTCAGAGTTGTTTATGAAGACTGAAGTGCCCTACTAGGGCTTTTGCACTTTCCAAACTCTTGTAGGCCCTTTAATTCTCATTGAGGAGTATGTCACTGAGTAGTTTGTCCCTGATGTAGATCTGGGTATCTCTTGCATTAATAAGGTGCTTTACCATACTGGTGGAGGATGATCCTTCCCTCTAATAAGAGACTAAACTCTTTCTAGGGCTATGTTCTTCTTGGCAGGCTCTGCTTGCAGTACTCCTATGCCCAGGGAGTTTACTTCTTGCAAGGTTCATCACCACATATGGAAAGTGTGAATAAAATGGCTTTCACCTCAGGAGTTTCTCTGTGGGACAGATCCTTTTCTCCAGTTAGGCCTCAGAAGTTCCATTTTGAACTCAGAGACATACATCTCTCTGCTCTGACTCACAAGGTTGTTTTCCATGTAGTGACCACCTTGGCTTTGCAGGTGTATGAAATGGCAACTTTACCTTGCAAGGAACCCTTTTTATTTCCGCACAAAGAGGTGTTGAGGCCTAGGCCTTGCTACCTTCCTAAAATGGTCTTTGCTTTTCACCTTAACCTGGAAATTGGAAATCTTCCTCTATAAAGACACAACCAGAACAAAGTGGCTTGAGTGACGGCTACGTTTCTGTTAGGGACAGGGCACAGAGGAAGCGTTTTCTGGTCAATTATTGTAATTACAAGTCATAGATAATGTAGGGGGGGCTGAGCAACACCATCCGTGGCACGGTGTCACTTGAAAATACCTGGTAGTGTCCAATGCTGATTGCTGGACAACCAGAGCATGGACAGATGTCAAACATGGTGCTACATATTTATCAAGGTTCATGTGTTTTATGACCGTTTAATGCTCAGAGTAATTTTGGGTGAACTTTCACTTTAACAATAAATGTGAACACATGGCAGCTATTCCACAGCCAGAGAGATGTGATAAGGCAAAATCACCACTCACCTTCCTTCTTGTCACAGCTGATGGCACATCCCAGGACAAGCTGCACCATCTTCCTGAGCTCTGCTGTGTTGGAGAACTCCCCGATCAATGTAACGTCTGGAATATGATCCTCCGAAACTGGGTGGCCTAGTACCTGACCAGACAGGACAACACATGGGTAAGAAGTAAAATAAGCACCCTTCTCTTTATCAGTGTAGAACATGATGACCGACTGTGGTCTGTGCCCCACCAAAACATTGGTCACAAAATAAAGTTTCTTTGTTTTGTACTTGACTTCTTGAAATCTTGTAATTGCTCTGTTGCAACTAGGAGAAATTGGACCGTGCTTACGGAGTAGCCAGTACAATGGCTTCATATGAGCAAGGATTTTCTGCTTTTTTTTGTATGTATATATGACCTCTAACCATAAAGAGAGAATGTCATCACTGGGAAAAAAGGTACACACAATGTACATACACACTTCATAACATATGCGGCGCTGGGGGTGGCGTAACGCGTAGGAGGAGCCGGGGGTGACACTGGTGTCGCAGGAGAGCCGATTTACGGCTGTAAAGTGAGATTTTAAAGGAGTTTAATATTTGAATATTGTAAGTGCATTACTGTTATTAATTTCTTGAAATGAGGCTTACTACACTACGAGAGGCCATTGTATGTTTTCTGTACTGGCAGCAATGAAGGCAGAGACCGGCAGTCTTTTAAGGGACATCTGCCAGGACTAATAAAAGGAGAAGTTCATCCATAAGGTCAACCAGGAAGATAGAGACCATTATACCTATACCCCATCGAGAGTAAAATGCCCATCTAGACCTAACAACATATGTTCTTAGGTCCACAACTAGAGGGGAGCGCATAGGAGGAAAGGTGGTGGGACCCACTTTGCATGCGGGTGTGGATCTTTGTTTATTATGCAGAGAGTGGAGGAAGATTGTCACGCTGGGGATAGAAAACATGTTCTTTGGACTGGGACTATATGGAGTATCATCACTAAGGAATTTTGTCTATGTTTATTTTTTCCTTTGGATATATTAGTCTTCACAATTTTTTATGTGGTTCAAGTAATACGCCGTGTGTAATTTCTGAATCACACGAGTAGGCACATGTATAGCTATACACGAAGGGAACGCCGCATGTCTAATGGATAATGGTTTATTGTAGCAGTGCAGGAACACACTTTAATGTGAGCAGCACCCTGACAAATACTGTACATTCACAACTTTAACTTATTAATTTTACTTATATTTTTTGTACATTTATTCTATTGCATACATTTTTTTTCTATTGGAAGATGTAAACATACTCCTGATGAAGTCACATGATATGACGCAACACGTAGGGTGTGCCGATGGCGTCAGGCCATAAACCAGAAGTGGACGTGCCGACATTTGGGATAAGGGATTTCTGCATATTTCTCACAGCAAACACTGTATAGTGAGTTTTTAACCCTGTAGTGTCCGAGGACGACACATTTTAATGTGAGTTTTACTAGATTGTTTTAAATAAAGGTTATTTTGAGTGCCAATTTTACACTATGTGGAGCATTTTTCTCACGTGGATGTGGAGCTATCTGGAGATGTTTAAAAGGGCTGACTAACGGTGGTGAAGATCTATGTACCAGTATACCCTCCCGGGTTAAAGGGGAAGGCATAGTTTGACCTGTCATTACGGATCAAACTTGGAGGTGAGCGGAATTGAGTGTTGGAAGCGGATGAGCACTAAGGGGTGACACAGGAGCACCATACACGTGTATGTAGTAGTGTGGTACACTGGTTTATTTCGAAGTACAGTGGATTTAAAAGGGACGCTTCACCAATTTTTGAGACTATATTCTGATGACACTTATAGTTGGTGTATGTGAATCACGATTCATGGGATATATACCACACAAGTCCACGTTCTGATATTCAAGATTTAAAGGGACAGTTCACTATTAAGGACAATTATTCATCATCTGTGTGCACAATTAATGTATAGCACTGGTTATGTACAGTCTATGGAGTCGTATATGCATGTATTGATTAGATGTCTGGTATAGCACACATGGATTCTCACCAGCATAGTCGTTTGTTTTGTGCACGTATTTATTGTTTAGCACTATATTTTGCATTTATATTGTTGCGCTGCATTTTCGATTTGTTTATCCCTCACAATTGTTTAATTAGGTCTTGCATTTAGTGACAGGTAACGCAGACGTTTCACAATACATATTGTACATACACACTTTGCTCTGAAACTGGGACAGGAAGTGGGGTGAATCTCTTCAATGGTGACACAGACAGCAATAAGTAACCTCAAGTTTTTGCTGCCATGTCCCTGCTTAGTACATTTCTTTAGTTTCTGTTGTGTCACTGAGATAAAAAAAAAACAAAAAAAACCCCTCAATCATAAAACAGCAACGCATGCATGGGGCTTTTTCTGGGATATGGACTGTACAGCAGGTGAGGAGGAAGTGCAGGTGAGGTAAATGACACAGGAAAACTTTGCATACAAAGAGATAACATCTGATAGGGGAACCCCACCAAAACAAAGATTCTATTGTCTGCAAGGAACAGGATTCAAGCATAAAAACTACAGTGGACAGCTGTCATGGAAAGGGAAAGTTTTGCTTGGTGGGCAGCATTCTAAAGAGAAACAGTTTTTTTTTTGTTTTTAAGATTGATGGAAAAACAACCTAAAATCCTCAGGAATTTACCAGCCCCCATGGGGTTGATTTACTAAAGGAAATACAGTTTGTTTTGCAATTGAAGTTGAACTCTGCATGCTAATTTTCCCCAGAGTTTAGTGAATGTGGTGAAGTTTCACTTTGCAAAAAAATACCCAATCATGTGCAAAGAAAAAAAACAAAACAAAAACATGTGCATTTGCTTGCACATGATTGGATGATGGATGTCAGCAGAGCGTCACCTTATTCACTATGCTCTGGGGATAGAACTCTTGTAAAGTACAACAAGGTAGACAGTCTATTTGCCTTTAGTAACTTAAAGAAGAACTTCAGGGTAGGCAAAAAAAAAAAAAAAAATTAGTACACCCCCTACACAAAACAATAAACGGTTAATAACATTTATTAACCACAAGGACTTGCAGTAAATGTGGGTGGATACACTAGGTCTGTACATGCTGAAAGTGTCAGAGTCCCAGTCTGCCCACCACTGCAAGTGGGCCTGAATGACATCACTGCTTCCTGGAGATAGAACTACAGAGGGGATGTGCCAAGACCAGTGGCAGGGGGAATAGGAGGCATAGCAGCCACTAGTCTTTCAAACAGGAAACTAAAGAAAAATTAACGGTTTGATTTGAAAATGAATAGGCTATTTCAGAGCAACTACTGAGTGAACCAGAAGATGGATGACATATTCAGTGAAGGTAGGAAATCAGCAACAAGGACATGTAAAGAAGTTTTTGCCCAGAGTTCTGCTTTAACTCCTATGTTTACAAGAACCACACACAGCGAGCATTGACAGAAGGGGTTAGATTGCCCGAACGTACCCATTAAGGAAGTTATGATCTAATATAATTCATTTCGAAACATTCAGATTAAAGAACAAACAACTCAGAACAAAGTACTCACATCCTGGTAATACTCCAGAACACTCTGAAGGATTTTCTTCAAGTTGTTTACCTGGCAGAAGATAACAAGAGATAAAGAAGCTAGGGAGGATTGCTATAATATGGTCAATATTTGAAGTCTCTGTTCAACAAAACCAGAAATCGAAAGAGGATGTTTACATAGTCATTATAAAACATAACCAAGAAGTTTGACTTTAAATTGAACCTATAAATCAGCCTCTCAACATTTTTAACATGGGGGAACCCTTAAAATAACTTTCTGATCTCAGGGAACCCCTGCTAATACTTACTATATCTGCAGATCACAGCACATTAGTGACTGGTCAGAGACAAAAATGCTCCGTGGTAAGAATCCCTCCTTACAGTTAGATAACAAAAAAGAATTGTTGTCTGGGGTTACTTATCTGAGAGCCAGAATCTGTTCACTGCTCAAGGAACTCCAGACAACATCTGGAGGAACACTAAGGTTCCATGGAATCCTGGTTGAGAAAGGTGGCTACAGACGTTGGAGAATTTAAACAATTTTAACAAACACTAAATAAGCTTTAAAACAAGCACTCACTGACCTCTGTAACTACAGGTACTGCGGAGGAATGCATCCTCAAGGTTCACAGCAGAAGTACCAAAGCTATTCTTTCAGTCAACTCAGCTCAGTCGGCCACAAGTTCACTTTAAAGCAAACCCTTCTATTGCCCAGACCAGCCAAAGTAGCAGATTAACTCGGCTGCCTTGGATCATTTTACGCCTGTAAATTCCTATGCTGACTTCCACTTTCACAAAGCTGCCCTGTAGATTCAGTTACAATAATACATCTCCATAACTCAGCTCCATAATGTCCCATATTCATTTTAGTGGTCCATTTTCACACATGGTCAGGGTAAAATTATGTCCCTAGGTTTATGCCTCTCAATACAAAAAAAAAAATAGGAAGAAAGAATAATGGTAGCTTTAAAAGCTGTGCATGGGCATTGCACGCCATTTTTCTTTTAGTTATGTAGTGTGTGGAAGGGTTAGAGCCTCTGTCAAGTTTTTAATTCTGTCTGTGCCTCCATTGATAAGATTTTGCTTTACCTTTCTGGGTGAGGGAGGGGGAATCTCTCCAACAAGAATGCAAAAACAGCAATAAAACCATGACAGAGGGTCTAACACTTCCCGATTTTATGTTTAAGTCTGATTTCATGCCGTTAACAAACATTTACTGCTTGCAGTGTGAGAAGGGGCATTTTTTTTTTTAAGTCTAGGGGTGCAGGAATACAATGAAAATACTTAATGTATACCTTGCTCCAGCAGAGTCCCTTCTGCACTATGACCGCATTCCTGCAGGGGGACCCACAGCCTGATCTAAAGGCTGAGACCATTGTAGGTGGCACTTTAGCATCCTCAGCGTACATTACTGAGTTAATGATCCTGTATTATACATGATGATGCTGAAGCTCCACCCAGAGACCAGAGAGGGGGTGTAAGGCAAGTGCTATAGCGTGTACTTTAACCCCTAAACATAATGAGCACATAACCCTTGTAATGCAGAGGCGCCACCCCCCCCCTGCAGGGGTGGATTTTTTTCTTCTTATAATTCCTGGAAATTGGCTTTAATACTTTCACTGCCAGAACCATTTCAACATTTTTTTGCACACGGTTAAAGTTTCATTTTAGGCCTGAAGATTACATAAACCACCAAACATATATTTTAATAAAGCAGACACCCTAGAGCAGTGGTTCTCAACCTTCCTAATGTCACGACCCTTTAATACAGTTCCTCATGTTGTGGTGACCCCCAACCATAAAATTATTCAAAACGGTCGATCATTTTGCGCCCTGGTCAATCGACTGAAGGAATTTGATGGGAACGGAAGTTAATCTGATTGCCAATTGGATCTGATAGTAAAATTGAAGTGTGTATTCCCCCCTCCCCCCCAGGGATATCAGCCCTCTCCCACACCAAGTCGTCTGTCCTGAGGCTCCTTTTATGACCCCGGAAAATTTGGGATTGCTGGTCGCGGTGTACCTCTAGCGAGCCGGGTGCCCCGGTGCCAGCCCTCGTGCTGTGAGGAGAAGCCTCCGTGGGCGCTGTAGGGCGCACACTCTGCGGGTAACCAGATCCCCCCTCCCCGGAGACAAAGGGGGGCCCGGCTCACATCTATCCAGCTGTTGTGAGCAGCTGCCCGCCTGAGGAAACATGCAGCAGGTGCAAGGGCAGCCAATGGGTGGCAGTGGGGCACCTCCGACCTGCCCCTTGCAGGGGAGGAGCCTCCAGCCTGGCCGGCCGCTCATAACGCACAGGGAAGAGGGAGCGGGCCAGTCAGTGTGCTGGTGTTAGTTCAGCGTGAGAGGCTTGCAGCAAGCCGGGAGTGCGGGACGCCCTGCCGAGCCCCTCCGGCCGCCCTCACCACTACCTCATAGAGTCTATCTGTATGTGGGCGGACCCGCCTGGAGACGGATAGAGGAGCGGTGTCTCGGTTCCTAAGACCATCGGAAATATGTGTTTTCCAATGGTCTTAGGCAACCCCTGTGAAAGGGTTGTTCGACCCCCAAAGGGGTCGCGACCCACAGGTTGAGAACCGCTGCCCTAGAGAATAAAAAAAGTGGTAGTTTCAATTTTTTGTCACATAATATTAGTGCAACAGTTTATGAAACTACAGTTAATTGTAGGGCACATCAGCACAATATATTAACCAATCGAATGATAAAATTTAAAAGATGAGGTAGTGCCAAGTAAATGGATATCCAACACACCAAACCTTGAAATTGTGTGTTCCTGTGAAATGGCGACAAACTTCAGTACACAATATGCTTTCCATAGGTGACGCTATAAAAGCCCCTACAGGTCATCAGTTTGGAGGTAACCATGAACAACCGGCCGAGGATTATTGCTCTCATTCTGGCATGTGTGGCGATATTTAACGTGTACTGTGTGTAAGCACCCCCAATGCATGCATTTAAGTTTGTGTCTATGTGGTGGTGGCTCAAGATTATCTTGATGGGTATTTTAAGCGCTTCAGTGTAACTAATTTTTTTCACTTTTTTAATTTTTTTTTAATAAATTTTTCCCGCATCACATAGGGGACAAAAGTCTGCAGCGGCTGGGAGTGTGTGTAAAAGCCTCCACTGCCAGCCGATGGAGCTTTTTTTTTTTTACTTCGTGGTATGCAACAAAACACAGTAGCATGACATGACTTCATGATCGGGACAAATGCATCCGCTGCCACAGCAATATAGGTGGAAACATAGGAAATCAGCAAAAAAACAAGTCAGTATTCAGTGTGTCATGCCACCTATAGTAAGCGATTAGAGCCTAAGAGGCTAGCATACAATAAAATGACCTGTGAGATAGATAATAGCCCACATGGAAGAAAAATATATTTGAAATACATTTTTAAAGTATTTTTCCAAAATATTTGAATATGCTACTACTAATTTATATCTATCTATCTATCTATCTATCTATCTATCTCTATATCACATACATACACTGCATGTTGAAATGTGTTTTTATTACAAAATATTTTTAAAAATACATTTCAAATACACTGTCTTTAATTTTAAGATATATATTTGTAAATGCATTTCAAAAATGTAGATTTGTATTTTTACTTTTTTATACGTTAAAAAAACCTGAAGCATATATTTAAAAAAAATATATATTTTTTAAATATATTCTTCAGATTTTTTTTTTTAAAACATAAAAAAGTCATTTTAAACATATATTTGTAAATGCATTCAAAAAATGTAGATTTGTATTTTTAAAGACATACAGTATAATTGAAATGTATTTTTAAAAATATTTTTCATATATTTTGTAATAGAAACGCAATTCAACAATATATTGAATATGGCCATAATTGTAGCATTTCAAATATATGGCAATATATTTGGGAAGAAAATTTTTAAAATATATTTCAAATACGGTATATTTTTCTTCCATATGGGAGCACAGAAGAGACCATGTATGTCATGTGTACACCATTATGGTCAAACGTAGAACAGGTATTGATGGACAGGAGGGAGGAGGATGGTCAGCTGTCATATCTGGTGGCAGACAATATGTCTAAACCTCTTAGCTGTCATGCCCTGTTGTCAGTGCATACCAGGTGACTTTTTTTTTTTAATTTTAATGTAAAAAAAGAAAGACATCGCAGGGTCCGACGTAGTTACTACAAGGGTTAAACTAATCTTGTGAAGAACTGTTCTGGCTGCAACAGGGCTTAAAGCTGGTGTTTAATCTGCTTCAGTTCTGCTTTCCCTTGTTTCTCCCCCTCCCCTCCAATATTCAATAGGCCAATATTACTTTCAAATAAAACATTTTTTTTCCAATTGCATACCTTATTTAGACCTAATGATGTTATCACTGGGTCTCTGAGCTGCTCTGTGCAATGCAGATAGATTACGGCTGGTGGGAGAGGCCAGCAGGGTGCTGAACATAGCTTCCTAAAAAGCATAACAACAGCACCCTGCCTCAGAACTCCTCAAGAGCCTTCAGATCTGACACAAGCAGCTTGCTTCAAACTTATGCAAACATTGAAATGCTCTGATGGATGGATGTTGGTCTGGAGGAGTCGGCGTTCACAGGTAGGCTGAATTTGCATATGGACTGTCCTAGGTAACACTTACATGTGATTATTGAACAAACTAAAATCCAATGAATGAAGAGTTGGGGTAAGGGACAGTAAAGCTCTGACTTGCTGCAGCTTCTAATGCACATTGTGAGAAATTCGCAGTGTGCAGCGATAGGAGAGTAAGCACTTTCAGCACAGGACAGGAGCCTTACAACTCACACGACTGCAGGGGAGGCTGGGGTTCAGCTTTAAAGTGCTTCTAAAGGCTGAAGATTCTTTACCTTCATGCAGTCTATGCAGCTGTCAATCACAGCTAGCGAGGAGGAAGCGGGGGTCGAGCTGCGCTCTATATGTTTTAAGGACATACAGGGACGGCTCAGGAGTGAGAACACACGAATGCCCCCAGAGAAAGCAGCATGCTCTGGGGCACTCGGCAGGAGGAAGGGGCCAGGAGCGCTGACAGGGGGCCCGAAAAGAGTAGGACTGAGGCTGATCTGTGCAAAACCATTACACAGAGCAGGTGAGTGCAACATGATATCATTAAAAAAAACAAAAACGTAGCTTTACAACCACTTTACAGCCTATAATCTACAAGTACATCCAGACCCTTTACCACTGAAGCTCTTTTTTCCAGGTAACTCTCCAGTCACCCAGTGTGTCTAGGTCAGCCTTTTCTTTAAAAATATGGCGCCCATTATATCAACCCACTGCAACCACGAGCACAACAGAGAAGAGCGGCTATAAAATGCCCATCAATTACACACATTTATATAATCACCTGTTCATTATTTTATCATTACTCACCTTCATCCTCCAATTATCTCCTGTGTCTGGCTTTATCCGCATAATCCAGGTCTCATTAAACCAGCTGGGATCTCTGCAGGAAAAGTAAAATTCAGTAAAACAAGAAAAACACAAAAAAGGCAGCGGACACTTCACACAGATCTGCACATAGCTTAACAAACCTAAAGCGGTTCTACCAAATAAATTTTTCCTGCTCAGTAATGTGCCAGTGTAGCATTCACTCTGACCTCTTACCAATATCACAACTCTTCCCCTGACAAAGCCTTCATCTGCTTTTCTTCCTTTAACCACTTCCCGACCGGCCGTTGTATATAAACGGCAGGACGGTGGCACTGCAGGGTCGGGTGGCCGTTTATAAACGGCCTCCCCGCCCCCTGCTTGTGAGCGCTCCCTGGGAGCGCGCAGCACCGCGATCCGGTGCCCGCTGTGTCCTCCGGACACAGTGAAACACCGATCGTCGGACGGGACCTCTGTACAAGGTCCCGATCATGTGATCACTGATTGGCCAATCAGTGATCACATGCAAAGTAGTAAGCAAGATGTCACTTGTGACATCATTGCTTACTACGTGTGAAATCTGTGAATGATCACAGAGGTCACATGGTACAAGGCTATTCACAACAGCCTTGTACCATGTGACAAGCTGTGACCACTCACAGCTCACTCAGTAATTCTCAATGAGTGCAAGAATGCACACAGAGAGAAAGAGAAATGATTGCTTTTACATTCTATATGGGTGTAAAAGCAATCAGTGTAAAAAAAAAAAAAAAGAAAATCTTCATCACCCCCCACAAGTAATAAAAATGTAAAAATAAAATGTTTAAAAATTATAATTTTTGGTTATAAACTAATTTGGATTTTTTTTTTTACTAAAAAGATAACGGAATACATTTTGGCTAAGATTTATGATGAAATATTATTTATTTGCAAAATTTTATAAAAAAACACTTTTTGTTCAAAATTTTTGGACATTTCATTTACATAGCAAAAAAAATACAAATCCCAGTGGTGAATAAATACCACCAAAATAAAGCTTTATCTGTCTCAAAGAAATGGTATAAATTCATTTGGGTACAGTGTTGCATGACCGCGCAATTGTCATTCAAAGTGTGATAGCGCTAAAAGCTGAAAATTGCTCTGGTCAGGAAGGGGGTAAAAGTGTCCGGACATGAAGTGGTTCAAGGACGGAGCCATCTTTGGTAGCCTCCCTAGCGGTCTGATTATATCAGTATTTCTGTACTCAAAGCGGTACATTTTTTTGCATGGAAATATGTCTTTTTTTATTGTAGGCCTGTAATTCTTAGGAATAACTCACTGAAATCTGTCTCAACAAGAGTCTAGTAAACATCCAGGGATGTCAAAATTTGAACCACGAAATCATAAATTATAATTTAATAATCATAAAAAATATTATAATAATAAGAAATTTAATTCAAGAATATAATAAAACCAAAAACACTGAAATTTGAAATATAGCGCCAAGTTCGCACATCGCTGAGCAAAGTCGCAAAATTGTTTTCAGTGTCTGATGAAGAATTTCCCCCACGAATCATTATCACTCAATTCTGCAAGTGGTTCTGATTTACTATCGCTGTTCTCTAGCCGGTCTAAAACCGATTTTGACCTAAAGGGACGCTTTTTGGACGCCATGGACGTTTCTCAGTTTCCAGGCGGAAAGAATGGTAAAAATGCAGGCAGGGCGCCGGACAAAGCACTCGGGACAAAATGTATGTGAAATGGTTTGAAACAGCAATGTTATACTGTGTGATTTTAGTGTATTGAGTGAATGTCACTTTTTGACATTTTTAAATTTCCCGCCATTTCCGTCCCCGTACGTCCCAACATTACAGGGAACAGAACCCAGAAGATGGATGCCGGCATCGGCCGGAGGACATTACAGGGGACACTGCAGGGGGGACATCGCGGAAGCGCAGGACAAGGTAAGTGAAGAAGAGATCCCGGAGCAACGCTGCAGGGTATTCCTGAGTGTAGCTCGGGGTTACCGCTTGTGGTGCTGAAACTTTACCCCGAGCTACACTCAGGAATACCACCAGGGAGGTTAAAGTGGTTGTAAAGGCTCAAGGTTTTTACCTTTATGCATTCTATGCATGAAGGTAAATAAAGCCTGTGTGCAGCAGTTCCCCCAGCCCCCCCAATACTTACCAGAGCCCCACTGAGATCCAGCGATGTGCATGACAGCCTCAACTGTCCCGGGTCTCTGCCTCCTCATTGGCTGAGACAGGAAGCAGGAGTCATTGGCTCATGCTGCTGTCAATCACAGCCAATAAGGAGAGAAAGGGGGCAGGGGCCATGTCACGGCTCCATGTGTGAATGGACACACGTAGCAGCAAGCAGGAGACCCAACAGAAAGGAGAAGCCAGGAGACCCTGCTGGGGACCCGAGATGAAGAAAATCCAGGCTGCTCTGTGCAAAAATACTACACAGAGCAGGTAAGTATAGACATGTTTATTACTTTGCAAAATTAAAAAAAAAATAAAATAAACTTTTAATATCACTTTAAAGGTATTATCCAGGGTCCGATCCACTTTCTGGTCTGAGATCCCAGCTGAGAGATGACAACCATGTAAATCTTGGTGCAGTTCTTAGCTTTGTTCACAAACGTCTGACACAGAACAGCCCCTGCTGCATCCTCTCACCTTGTGGCTTGCTACAAAGATACAATTTTTCAGTCTGATCACTGGGGGAGAGGAGACTGAAGAAATGTTTCTTCCTGCCTGCAGACTCATAGTAACATCTAACTCTAGGCAAAGTCACTGGAGCACACAGATAGCTTTTTATTGATAAAATAAAGAGCTTTTCTGATTTTACTATTCCTATATATTGTGAAGTCAGTTTTTTTTTATGCAGACTAGTAAATATACTGAAAAGTCAACTTTAAATGAGCGCAAAACACCAGCTTAAATAACAATTACAGGACATAGAGAGAGATTAGTTATGAACGATCATCTGTAAAACCTCTACATTCAGCACCATAACTGCCTGCTACTGGAAACACAAAACCATTGTTGTTCTAATCACTTAGCCGTCTTAAAGAAGGATAAAGAGGCTAATTATTGTTATCCCTATTTTTTTTTTTACACAATTATCTGAAGCATAGAGATGGTGGTGTACAGGCACATACAGTAAATATCCTGCAAGAAGGTAAAGCTGCTAAACCACCATGGCGGCAACTGCTGGACTCATTGCTATTATCCCATTAATGTAAATTTGTGGGGATTAACGTCATACTACCAATTTTGTAACTCTTCAATGCCCCCCACCCCAAGGCTCCAGTAAGGAAGAAAATAAACTCTCTTGTGCTCTATGACCCAACCCGGGGTAGGTAGATGAAACCAGGAATTGAAAGTTTCTACTACCAGTGCAGATGGGGTTGTGCAGCTCCAAACAAGGCTGGGGAAGCCCGACCAATACTGTGAAGCGAAAACAAACAAAAAGCGCACCAACCTTGCGCATTACCTCAGTAATGTCAAAATTTGTGAAATAAAGAATAATACTCACAAACAATGAAGTATATCAAGCATGTAAGTCCTCAAGGGGACTAATGATTAAAGCAGCCTGCGCGAGTCCCATCATGGGAGTGGAATGAAATGAAAACGAGAAGCGCACCAACCTTGTGCATTACCTCAGTAACCAAAATGTATTAATTGTAAAAAATATACTCACAAGCAGCGAATGAAATCAGGCATGTAAGTCCTCAAAGGGACTTGAAGATAGTGTGAATCCCATCAAGGGAATGGGTGTTAAGTATAGCTGACGCGTTTCGAAGGGAGTCCCTTCTTCATTTCTCCAGGCCTGGTTCCATCTATTCGCCACCTGTCTGGATCCTAGAGCGCAGGAGAATTCGTCTTTGATTTACCATCATGGGAGTGGACACTCAGGGTACAGCTGACACGTTTCAAAGGGCATCCCTTCTTCATCAGAGCTTGCAGGCTGCTTTAATCCTTAGTCCCCTTGAGGACTTACATGCTGGATATACTTCATGGTTTGTAAGTATTATTCTGTATTTAATAAATTTGGGCTTACCGAGGTAATGCGCAAGGTTGGTGCGCTTTTTGTTTGCTTTCGCTTCACCTAAGGCTCCAGTAGCAGGGGAAAGAAATGGCACAGACTTTCCATTATTTTGACACAAACTGAGGTAGCAAACCAAGACAAATGCATACTAATCTTGTACCATGTGCTCAAGTGTGACCTTTTCATACCCAAGCTCTTGGCTGGGGTCAAATACGTGCGCTACTCATCTGCTTTCAGCATTTGTGTGAACTAGACATTTGAAAAAGCAACACAAAAAGGAGAAAAACACTGTAGAATGGAACAGGGGTAGGGAGACAAATAGAAAAACTAAGTGAAAACCTAAATTTTCCTAAAAAAGCTCCCTGAATCCCTAAATTGCTCTCTGTGTTACTTGGATCCAAGGCCGTGGCTACACATTGAGCTTCTACTTATGCCCATATTGGGATGACACCACCCTACCCACCTCATGCCCCTTTCTCTTAAATTGGCCACAGACAGATCATAATTCAATCCGTCTATAGGCAGGCTGGTTGGGGTGGGACGAAGTTCCCTACAAATTTCTTAGGACATGTCTGGCTGACATCACTGCTTGCAGGTTGGTTGGCATCTTCCTATGTATGGCACGCCTACCCACTAGAGTACCATCCTCCAGCAATCTGATGCCTTCACTCCCCTACATCTCTCCCATCATAACTGCTAACATTACCTCCTGGGTTCTGTCTATTGGATCTGTCATTGGGCAGCCATTGATGATACGCAAGATACCTTCACCTCGCACTAAGCTCCATTTTTGGCATCTCATAGATCCCAACAATGAGCCAGAAGTGTACACTGTACTGCACACGCATACACAAAAATTGCTAGAAGCAAAGATGGGAGAAGTTGTTTTGGGAGAAGAGGTCATGCATGCAAAAAAAAAAACAAAACAAACAAAAAACCTGTACCGCCTATCAATCTTTTATTGAAGGACTAAAGCTTGAAGGGATCATTCACACTAGTGGTTGAGGGGTCTGAAAAACCCTGTGGTTGAGTCACATTTTCAACCCGACCCCCAACTGTTACTCGCTTTAGCTGCAGTGGCTGGGGGTGTACACATACCACACCAGAAATTATACCCCCTGTCATTTTCGTTGGGTGCTACTGCCCACCAAACACAACCTATTCAAATGAGTGCATTGAACACGTCTGCAACAGCTCTACGGTCGTGTACAATGCATGGGGTTTAGACACGCTAGTGCAGGTGGTGCGGAGGTGATATAATGCCTCCTCGCTGCCTCTCAAATGCTCTCAAAAAGCAAAGCTAGTGTGAAGGAAGAGTAATAATAAAGTAAATGTTGTGCTGATAATGGGGTATGATAAACCGCAAACTCTGTGGGCAGAATGGGGAGAGGTTCTGAACATAACGCTGCCCCCATTCTCTCCAGAATTCATAAGCGGGTAACAAAGTCAGATTTAAATCACATTTCACAAACTGCAGACAAAAAGGTAGATAGATTGTAGAAATATCAACAGCCTTTATTAGCTAGGGTCTTCAAAGGACTTCAGATGAAACCCTGTCAATCCTAAATAGTCTGGAGAACAGCAGAGAAATGCACAGCCATCAGACTGTGGGGGGGGGGGGGGGGGGTGACCTATTTTAAACTAAAACTGGACTCCCAGAGCCAAACATTCAACATATGCCAAAATGCCTGAGGTAATGGAAGCACATTCATAAACAGTGGTTATACTAGTGTTAGGCTCCGTTCATACTAGTGTGACACGAGTTCTGCAGGTAGGGCAGCCTATTCATTTCAATGGGCGCAGAAACGTGGATAAAGAAGTCCCTGACCCTTTTAAAATCATGCCGCATTGAACTGCATGGTGCTGAGGCACCATGTAGTTTTGCAGTGTTTTGCCGATGTATGGGGGTGCCATTAAGAAATAAAGGCACCCCGTATGTCAGCTAAAGAACAGCACATTTTGCTGCGGCTCAGAACACATGAGATTTTGCGAGCTTTCCCGACCCACGCAAACATGAACCTAGAGAAGATATCAATCAGACAGATCCAGAAGGCTAATAAGACACATTAGACCTCCTGGAAAGAAATGCATCATGTTTGTATCTAACAAATCGTAATTTCACTCCATTAAATAATATTCTGGTTCCTAGGATTGTGACACCCAGTCATATGGAAACTATAGATGTACCCAGGATAGGTGACATTAGAGGCATGATAACATACTCCGGCACACCTTAAACACACCCATCAAACCCTTTGGCTGGATGAAGAAAAATCTGGTGAATTAACAGCTCTGAGCTTTCATTTGATACTGAAACTACCAAAGATATGGAGAAAGTAGGCAAGAGTCAGAAAGTGACTCTTGCCCACTGGATTAGACTTAGTCTGCAAGTGATCCAAACTCTACAATGAACCAAATACCTGACAGACTTTACCCAAGCATTTTTACTTTTATACACTTTTACTTTACTGCTGCTTATACCATTTTGGAATATCTTTTCTGTAAATATTCCTTGAGCCGCCTTTTTTTCTTTTAATTTAAAATCATTAAGGTGAATCTCTGCATGCTCTAACTAGAAATGAAATGCACTTTGCCTCTGTGAAGAGCTACTGTAGTAGAATTTCTGTTACATTCCTGTATGTGCGTGACAGCAAGTATTATACACATTTTTTAAGGTCAAATTGCAACAGTTGATGCTGTGGACAGATGAAATTCTGCTGATTAATTCTGCTAAAACACATGGTGGCAGCTACTGTGGCTAGCTCTTCTGCCCCCACTGAGTGCCTCCATAGCAAGCTGCTTGCTGTGGGGGCACTCATGAGAGCTTGCTCCAAAGCCACGCTCTGTGTGGCCACTGGCAAAAATTTTTTTTAAAAAGCGCGTCTCTGCCCTAAACCCTCTTCACTGGCTGTGACTGGCAGTTGTACAGTGCTGCTATATTTGAGTCTAGGAGGAGGGAGAGAGCCGCTGCTCTCAGGCACAGGGCTGGATCGAGATTGGGCTCATGCAAGAACAAGAGGGTGGGCTGCACACAGAAGGTTTTTCACCTTATTGCAGAGAATGCATTAAAGTAAAAAGCCTTCACAACCACTTTGTCTGCTCTAGTAACCTGCTCCAGTGATGATCACTGTCAATCTACTGATGCTTAAATTGTTGTCTTGCAAGCTGAAATATTTCTGTGCAGGGTGGGACTGCGAGTGCAACTGCCACAGATGTAATAAGATCATATCCCATATTGATTATGAACCAATGATATGAACCCACAAGATTCTACTCACATGACATTCAGGACCTGAGCAATAGCTACACCGCCTGTCAGGTCCTCATAAGATGTGCAGGGACCCGACACTTGAAAAGTTTGCATCTACAAAAGAAAAAAAAAATTCACAAATGGTTATAATGCATGATCAGTGCAATTACTGTCATTGTTACCAGCAGCATGTAGGGGATGTTACTACATTTACGGAAAGCTACCATTACTAGTCACCTGAAAATGCTAGCTGGACGATGTGGCCCCGCTCTTTCATTCTCTTAGAATACCCCCATCCAAGGAGGCTGCAGGGGCAGGGACACACAGGCCTGTAAGTATTCATCATAATGCTTGCAATCAATGGTCAGTGCAGCCATGTGACTGTGCTGCCCAATGGGAAGCACAACTGAAACTGCAGCCTCCAGTCAGAAGGAACAAGCAATGCTGGAGGCAATTTACAGCACAGAATACCTTTGGTAGCATAATTATTTATGTGGAATGTAGGTTACTTGTGTTATGTGTACAGTTCCACTTTAATAGAGGTGGGAGGAGGAGGATTATTACACAGTATTTATATAGCGCTAAAAGGTTTGCTCAGCGCTGTACATTATAGTGGGGGACAGTACATGAGACAATACAGTAACAAAACAATATACGAGAGGTTCGAGGGCCCTGCTCCTTGGAGCTTACAATCTAGGAGGGAGGGGAGAGTGGTACAGGAGGAAGTGGCTGTGGGGGATGGAGTGGTGGGAGGAGATCAGCTGTTAGGTGAGGGCAGGGTAGGCTTCCCTGAAGAGATAGGTTTTCATGGTGCGCCTAAAGGTGAGGAGGGTAGGTGACAGTCTGATGGATCGGGGTAGTGAGTTCCAGAGGATGGGGGAAGTCCTGGAGAAGTCCTGCAGTCGGGCGTGGGAAGTGGAGACCAGGGAGCTAGAAAGTAGGAGGTCTTGTGAGGAGCGAATATTACGGGTAGGGTGGTATTTGGGTATCCGGTCAGTGAGGTAGTTTGGGGCAGCGTTATGAATGGCTTTGTACGTCAATGTTAGTAGTTTGAATTTAGTGCGTTGGGCAATCGGAAGCCAGTGGAGGAAATGACAGAGGGGGGTGGCAGAAGCGGAGCGGTTGGTAAGGTGGATGAGTCTGGCTGCTGAGTTCAGGATAGACTGAAGCGGGGATAGTCTGTGATGAGGTTGGCTGGTGAGGAGGGAGTTGCAGTAGTCCAGACGTGAGATAATAAGGGAGTGAATGAGTACTTTAGTAGTGTCTGGGGTTAGGAACGAACGTATTTTGGAGATGTTACGGAGGTGGAGCCTGCATGATTTTGCCAGGGATTGGACATGGGGTTGGAAGGACAGGTTTGAATCTAGAGTGACACCTAGGACTTTGGCTTGTGGGGTGGGACTGATGGTGGCGTTGTTGGTCGTGAAGGAGAGGGTGGGGGGCGCACGGGCTGGGGGGAAAATCAGGAGCTCGGTTTTGGAAAGGTTCAGATTGAGGAAATGGAGTGACATCCAGTCTGATATGTCATTCAGTAGGTGGGTGATGCGGGCGGAGACTGAAGGGGTGAGTTGAGGGGTCGAGAGGTAAATTTGCGTGTCATCGGCATAGAGGTGATAGTTGAAGCCGTGGGAGTATATCAGTTTGCCAAGGGAGGAGGTGTAGATGGAGAAGAGAAGGAGCCCGAGGACAGAGCCTTGAGGGACCCCAACAGAGAGGGGGAGAGAGGGGGAGGTGGTAGCGTTATAGGCAACGCGAAAGGAGCGTTGGGATAGATAGGAGGAGAGCCAGGAGAGATCGGAGTCTCTGATGCCAAGGGAGTGTAGTTTATTAAGAAGGAGGGGGTGGTCGACTGTGTCGAAGGCCGCGGAGAGGTCAAGGAGTAGGAGCACTGAGTAGTGGCCATTAGCTTTGGCGGTTAGCAGGTCATTAGTGATTTTGAGTAGGGCGGTTTCGGTGGAGTGTGGGGGACGGAAGCCAGACTGTAGTGGATCGAGGAGGTTGTTGTCAGTCTGGTGGGCGCTTAGGCGATTGTAGACTAAGCGGTCAAGGAGTTTGGAAGTAAATGGCAGCAGGGAGATGGGTCTAGGGTTGTTCAGGTCGGTGGGGTCCAGGGAGGATGAGTGGAATGTCCCTTTTCAGGTGATGTGCCACTTTAAAGGTATTGTAAACCACCACAAGAAAAAAAGGAACGGCCCCTGCATGTTTAAGTCCTAACGTACTAGTATGCATCACATACTTGCACATTATGAGAGACTTACCTGGGCATGGAGCCCTCCAGTGCAGCGCTGTCATGGCTCTCACCCTGTCTTCCTTCCAGATTTGCGGACTGTGGTTGTATGAATGGCCAGGACAGCAATGACATCACTCCCACACAAGTGCGCAGGAGCCCCAGCACAGAGCTCTGAAGGTATGGCACGGGTATGCTGTCACTTCAGAGTGCATGTCCCAGTGACATCACCGGCTGTGTGAATATCTCTGAAACAGTGCATGTTTAGGAGATATTCGCTGCACCTATAGGTAAGCTTTATTATACGTTTACCTGTCTGTACAAGTTAAAAAGTGGACTTCTACTTTACATACTATATCAAGCCTTTTCTGTCACTTTCTCACTGGGGAGATTTCCCTTTACTTCCTGTCCTGGAGATGCAACAAGAAATAAGAGAAAGGCCCCTTTTACATAAGGGGGGGGGAGGGGGTGGAACTCCATTAAGATCAGCAGGGGATCTATTCGCGGGCAGATGACAGGTCCATGTCTGCTCATAGACACAGCCTGTTCTGTTCTATGGGCAGCTGGGAGTAAACAAACTCCGCTGTCTGTTTACACCCGACTGCCCTCCAGCTCCATCCACCTGGACAGAGAAAGATGGATCCCTTTATTTTATTTTTATTGTTTTTTTTTAAACAGGAGCGGATTGGAGCTAAGCGGATGTAAACGGACAACACAAGTACATTTAACCACCTTCCGCCCGCCCTATAGTACAATGATGGGCGCAAGGTGGTTCTCTCGTTCTGATAGGACGTCATATGACGTCCTACCATTCTCACTGCGCATGCGCAGCTCAGGGAGCGCGGAGATCGCCGGTCCGCTGTGTCCCTCGGACACAGCGGATCACGGAAACAGCCGAAGATGTCGGCTCGGTCATGTGATCAGCTGTGTCCAATCACAGCTGCTCACATGTAAACACGGAAATGCCGGTTATCGCCATTTCTCTCCTCTCGAGCTGTCACGCTGACAGGGGACATCTACACTGATCATCAGGGCACTGATGATCAGTGTGGCCCCAGAAGTGCCACCTGTCAGTGCTCATCAGTGCCACATCAATGCCACATACCAGTGCATATCAATGCCACATATCAGTGCCCATCTGAGCTGCCTTTCAATGTCACCCATCAGTGCCACCTATCAATGCCAATCAGTGCCACCTATCAGTGCTGCCAATCAGTGCCGCCTAATAGTGCCAGTCAGTGCCGCGTATCAGTGCTGTCTTTCAGTGCCCATCAGTGATGCCTGTCAATGCCCATCAGTGCAACCTACAGGTACCTCCTCATTAGTGCCCATCAGTGCCACCTATCAATGTCCATCAGTGCAGCCTATCAGTGCCCATTACTGCAGCCTCATTAGCGCACATCAGTGAAGGAGAAAAATCACTTATTTACAAAATTGTATAACAAAAACTAAGAAAAAAAATTTTTTTTTCAAAATTTTCAGTGGTTTTTGGTTTGTTTAAGAAAAACTAAAAATCCCAGAGGTGATTAAATATCACCAAAAGAAAGCTCTATCTCAAAAAAAATGATAAAACTTTCATATGGGTAGTGTTGCATGACCGCGCAATTGTCATTCAAAGTGTGACAGCGCTGAAAGCTGGAAATTGCCCTGGGCAGGAAGGGGATATAAGTGCCCTGTAGGCAAGGGGTTAAACACGCCAGTCCATAGGGGTGAGGTAGGGGCTGATCAGGTCCATCTGAAAAACTGACAGGAAGTTAAAAGGAGATGGCTGCACTCTGCAACAGGATGCCGTGCAATGCTTCTTTATTCCAAAATGGACACAGGCAGATACACGGCACAGGATTGGGAACGTTGGAATAAAGAAGCATTACACGGCATCCTGTTGCAGAGTGCGGCCATCTCCTTTTATTCATTGCGGTGATGAGCCGGGTCAGCACCTGTCAGAAGGATCGGAATCGGCCGTACTCTCGTGGAGTGGTGTTACTCCAATGGCTGAAAAACTGACAGGCGGACCGGATTGGACGCTTCGCGTGAAAGGGGACAAAATCTCTCCAAAGTGAACAGAAATTTCCCTGTAAGGTCCCCTGCACATTAGGCGTTGAGCCTGTGTGCGCCCAATCCCAGTGTTTCAGTGCTCCCAATCCCAGTGTTTCAGTGCTCCCAATCCCAGTGTTTCAGTGCCCCCAATCCCAGTGTTTCAGTGCTCCCTCCCTGCAGCCTAAACTATGCTGTGGACGGACTGCGCGGTACTTGTATTTAGGGACAATCGGAAGATCTGCGTTCTGGACGCATGCGCCTGAATGCATAGGATGCCAAATGTACCAGGTCAGACGCACCACCTACCTGGGACTCACAGGAGCGATGGCTTTGGACGCACATGGGCTCTCATTTAATACCTAGGCACCTTGAAGATTTATTGTGGCGAATGTTTGGTGAATGTCAGATTCACCTTTAAAGTTCATACTTAAAGCGAAGTTCCACTCACCCTGTCAAAAAATAAAAAAGTCAGAAGCTACAAGAACTGTAGCTGCTGACTTTTAAAAAACAGCCACTTACCTGTCCCTCGGTCCCGCGGTGTGTCCCCCGCAGTCCATTTCACCGGCCGTCCTGTATTCCAGGAGGCCGGCATCTTCAGTGTGTGACAGCTTGCGGCTTCACAGCCGGGTACCCACTGCACATGTGCGAGTAGCGCTGTACTTCATGAATGGTCCTGTAGTCTCCTGGGACCTGTCACGTGTCACAAAAAACTACAGGGAGGGAGGACACCTTCCATTTCCGATTGCCTAGGCGATCGGACCAGAAGTGGGTACCTGTGAAATTCGGGTACCCGCTCCCCAAAGGTGCCAATCCTTAATGGGGAGCGGGGGGACCAGTCCTTGAAGCGGAACTTCCCCTTTTGGGTGGAGCTCTGCTTTAAGTGAAGTCTCCTGGTCTGTGCAGGGTGACATATGGTGCAGTGCCGGTATGGGCGGAGCAGGTGTGGTATGGAGCACCCCTCACAGGAGTAATAGAGAGTCCTGGGGGGGAGGGTAATAAACAGTTATTTGGGGTATCAGGTATGAGGAAAGAAGTCACATTGCCCCCTCCCCGCACCCACTCCCACCATGTACCCATGTCAGCAGGGGGTCACTCTGCTCCTCTCTCCTCCTGCCGCTCATTTCCGCTCTCTGGCCGCCTGTTCACCTTTCGCGTACACCGGGGGGATCACTCTAGGCCACGCCAAGCCAAATTCAAACCACTTCTGTCCTCCGCCGGCCACCGTACCAGCCACGGCTGCAGTCCACTGAGCGTCACCTGCTTACTCCCGCCCTCTTCCGCTTATTCTCCAATCAGCATACGGCTTTTAGTGTGGCCATTGGCAACACTTCCTGAAAAGGGGCCTTCGCCCTCACTGTAAGGGCTGTTCTGATCGATGCCTGATTATGGGTATGCCGTGAAGATGTGTATTCCCCTGAAGACACTGCGCATGTTCCGGTTTCAGGCACCATCAGTCGAATATAGAACTACTGCACCCGAATCTGTACCTGAGGTAACTTAACCCTTTACATGCCGAGTGGTCGGCGGGGGCTGTTACATGCCAAATTCTCTGCAGCGACATCGGGTAGTGTCAGTGACATGGGGGGGGGGGGGGGAGTCTGCAGTGACATCGGACAGTGTTAGTGATATGGGGGGGGACAGTGTCAGTGATTTGGGGGGGCAGTGTCAGTAACATGGGGGGGACAGTGTCAATGACTTAGGGGGGGTGGCAGTTACATGGGGGGGCAGTGTTAGTAACATAGGGGGGACAGTGTCAATGACTTAGGGGGGGGGCAGTGTTATTGACTGGGGGGGAGCAGTGACATGGGGGGGGGAACAGTGACATGGGCAGGGCAGTGGCAGTGACATTGGGGGAGAGGCGCAGTGATGTGACATGGGGGGGCAGTGACTGGGGGGGAGCAGTGTCAGTGGCATGGGGGGGGGACAGTGTCAGTGACATATATGGGGGCAGTGACATATGAGGGGGCAGTGTGAGTGACATGGGGGGGGGACAGTGTGAGTGACATGGGGAGGGAGCAGTGTCAGTGACATGGGGGGTGGGCAGTGAAGTGACATGTGGTGGGGGGGCAGTGACATTGGGGTGGCAGTGGCATGCAGAGGACATTGTCAGTGACATGGGGGGGGACGTTGTCAGTGACATGGGGGGGGACATTGTCAGTGACATGGGGGGGACATTGTCAGTGATATGGAGGTTGCAGTGTCAGTGTAGTGACTTGGGGGGGACAGTGTCAGTGACATGGGGAGGACAGTGATAGCGACGTCGGGGAGAACAGTCCTCCCTGATGTCACTGACACGGTCCCCCCTCATGTCACTGCCATTGTCCTCTCCATATCACTGCCACTGTTCCCTCCCCCCTCATGTCACTGCCACTGCTCCCCCATGTGCCTGACAATGTCACCCCATGTCACTGCCACTGCCTTCCCCATGTCACTGCTCCCGCATGTGCCTGACACTGCCCTCTCCCCATGTCACTGCCCTCTCCCCATGTCACTGTCTTCTCCATGTCACTACCCTTCCCCCTCCCCCAAACCGGCACATACGCAGTTGCTTCAGGGGATACATATCTTAACAGGATACCTATTTTACCGCTACACCGGCCCCATTGCCAGTACCATGTGACCTGCTGTGACCAATCACAGCAGATCACATGACAGTTGTATACAATGGATGGCTTCCTTTCATGCCGTCCATTGAGTGACACAAGTGTGTAGCTGTGAATGGTCCCAGCAATCACATGCACAAGCTGGGCAAATCACAGCTCAGCTGTGTCACGTGATTAGCTGTGGCCAAATCACAGCTAATCACAAAAAAAACCCTGAATGAATCGATGTCATTCAGGTAAATGCTTGCTTATAGCAAAGTAATTCTTTGCTATAAGCAAATTGTGTAAAAAAAAAAAAAAAAAAAAAAAAAAAAAAAAAAAATACTGATCACTTCCCCAAAGTAGTACAATGTTACTATGGTAACATTATACTACTTTGGCCATACTGCAATATGAGAAAACAAATGTAATAAAAAAATAAAAAAAATTATCAATTTTTTTTTTTTGTACTGTCACCAGTCAGTGTCCCTGATCACCGCCATGCCAGTTATATGATGACACTGTACTGCACTGGTGACCAGTATGTAAAAAAAAAAATGGTAAAAATCATTGTTTTAATTTTCCGAAAAATGATGACAAAAAAATTACAATTTCAAAAAACTCGCCATGCATGTTAAGAAATACGTCGGACTGTCTACTTTGCAAAAAGGGGTCATTTGGGGGATATCTGTACTGTCCTGACATTTGGGGGATATCTGTAGTGTCCTGACATTTGGGGGATATCTGTACCGTCCTGACATTTGGGGGATATCTGTACTGTCCTGACATTTGGGGGATATTTGTACTGTCCTGACATTTGGGGGATATTTGTACTGTCCTGACATTTGGGGGATATTTGTACTGTCCTGACATTTGGGGGATATCTGTACTGTTCTGACATTTGGGGGATATCTGTACCGTCCTGTCATTTGGGGGATATCTGTACCGTCCTGTCATTTGGGGGATATCTGTCCTGTTCTGACATTCTTGGACCTCAAGAAATTAGATTGGCTGTCAGTACTTCAGGATTGATCAATATTCAGATCTATACCATAGTTTGTGAACTCTATAACTTTCCTACAAACTAAATAATACATCCTAATTTGGGTTATTTTTACCAAAGACATGTAGCAGAATACATCTCGGCCTAAATTTATGAAGAACAATTATTTATTTGCAAACTTTTATAACAGAAACAAAGAAAAACATGTTTTTGTTTTCAAAATTTTCATTCTTTTTTTTGTTAATTTAGCAAAAAATAAAAACCCCAGTGGTGAATAAATACCATCAAAAGAAAGCTCTAGTTGTGTGAACAAAACGATAAAATTTTAGTTTGGGTACAATGTTGCATGACCGCGCAATTGTCATTCAAAGTGTGAAAGCGCTGAAACCTGAAAAATGGCCTGGGCAGGAAGGGGGGAAAAGTGCCCGGTATGGAAGAGGTTAAAAGTATGTGACGTGTCAGACACACGCCTAGAGAGCACAGTGCATTCCCAACACATTGCTTATGAGTAGCCAGAGGCTGCAGACATCCCTTAGGGTCATAGAAGCAAAAGTGTCAAAGTTCTGAGAACAATGTGAATTAGAGGATGCTGTGTCCACAAAGAGGAGATTTCTCTTCACTTCCTGCTTTGTCTGTCACTACTCAGGTAGGAAGTAGAGAGATTTCACTTTGCTTCCTGTATATTCTGAGACCAAGCGGGGAGATTTCTTCTTGCTTCCAGTTTTGTCTGTCACCCATCAGGTCACTCGGGTAGGAAGTGGAGAGATTTCACTTTGCTTCCTGTATAGTCTGAAACCAAGCGGGGAGATTTCGCTTCACTTCCTGCTTTGTCTGTCACCCATCAGGTTACTCAGGTAGGAAGTAGAGAGATTTCACCAGTTTTGTCTCTCACCCACTTAAGCGGTGTTTTGGCCCCCACCACCTAGGGTTGCCACCTTTAAAACTGAACACATATTATGTACACAGGCTCTGATACTAATGTAATGCAGAGAAGGCACTAAGTGAGTTTAATGATCAGCCACAGAACCTGTAGAAATAATATATGTTCGGTTTTAAAGGGATGAGGTGGCAACCCTACCACCACCTCCCAAAAAAATAAAAGTCAGCCGCTACAAATGCGTCCCCCGCACAGGCATTGGGGTCTCGTACTAACGATCGTGACCTGGGACTCCCAGTTCCCAGTCACCTGATTGCTGTGATAGATTCTGATTGGCTATCACAACGATCAGTCACTGTATAGCCCACCTATTTGTTTTCTTGCTCTTCTGAATGGAGAGAAAGATACACTGGGGTTGATTTACTAAAATAGACTGTGCACTTTTGCAAGTGCAGTGGCTTAGGGCTCATGTACACGGGGAGTTTGGAAAACTCTACTGAACGATGGAAACTGCTGGAAAACGTAGGTTAATAAAAACGTCAGTTTAGCCACGTTTACATATCATGTTTACGCACATTTGCGTTTAGAAGCGTTTTTAAAAGATCATAAATGTGTGTGTGTGTATGTGTGTGTGTATGTGTGTATGTGTATATATATATATATATATATATACCGTATTTGCCGGCGTATAAGACGACTTTTTACCCCTTAAAAATCTTCTCAAAAGTCGGGGGTCGTCTTATACGCCGGTATAACATGACATGAAGGGACACTAAGTACAGGGGTGGGCAGGGGCTATTTCTTACCTGGTTCTGGTCCCACGACGATCCGGTCCAGGAAGCGCGGCTGCGCCTTCAGTTTGGCCACTGGAGTTCGCGCGGCTGCTCGGCTCCGCCTCCTCACCAGCGATTGGCCGCCAGAACTGTAGCTCAGGAAAGGCACACAGGCGGCCAATCACCGGCGAGAGGGTGGAGCCGAGCGGCCGCGCGAAAAATCGAGTGCAGGACCAGCAGGTAAGTGGTCAGTGTAGAGGTGCTGCTGCAACCACATATGCTGGCTGCAGCAGCACCATACGAGAACAGAGTCAGCAAGTGTCAGTGGGAGGAATAGTGCCCCATCATTGGTGTCACTGATACCAATGATGGGGCACTATTCCTCCCACTGATACCAATGATGGGGCACTATTCCTCCCGCTGATACCTATGATGGGGCACTATTCCTCCCACTGACACCAACGATGGGGCACTATTCCTCCCCCCCACTGACACCAACGATGGGGCACTATTCCCCCCCCCCCCCCCACTGACACCAACGATGGGGCACTATTCCACCCCCCACTGACACCAATGATGGGGCACTATTCCACCCCCACTGACACCAATGATGGGGCACTATTCCACCCCCCACTGACACCAACGATGGGGCACTATTCCACCCCCCACTGACACCAATGATGGGACACCATTCCTCCCATTGACACCAATGTTGGGACACTATTCCTCCTACTGACACCAATGATGGGGCACCATTCCCCCCACTGATACCAATGATGGGACACTATTCCCCCCACTGATACCAATGATGGGGCACTATTCCCCCCACTGATACCGATGATGGGGCACTATTCCTCCCACTGGTGTGCACTGGAAGAGGGGTAGTCTTATATGGCGAGTATAGCCCAAACACTACATTTTAGCAGGAAAAGTAGGGGGGTCGTCTTATACGCCCAGTCGTCTTATACGCCGGCAAATACGGTATATATATATATATATGTGGGAAAAAAACACAATAGCAGCGCTCTCAAATTACAACTAAAATACAAAATAAATAAAAATAATTTCTAAAAAACCAACCACCAAATAAAGTGAAATTGTGTGACACAAAAAAAATTATAAATAAATTATATAGTGAATATCAAATAACTGATCCTACATAAAGTCCATCAAATAAAGTCCATATACATATTATATGATCTTCCTTCAATGAAGATATGGAATCTTTCTTTCAGAAAATAATCAATCCTCCACCAATGTGAATGATCCAGTGCTCAACACCCCATCAAAGTGCAAACTCACCAGATACTGGTGATAAACCAGCATATCTTTGTATATCAATGGATGTGAAGTAAATCAGCAGCATATCATTAATACTCATTCATCAGATAATCTCAATAATCTCTATCATGCTAAGCGTGAGCCACATGTGAATAGATAGGAAACACTCTCCATAGCGTTATAACGTTTCAGAAACTTTATTCCAACAAATTCCCCCTTAAAACCGCACTCACATTATGTAAGCAAATATAAAACTTTTATGATTAAAACAACATTTCTAGCCTGCAGCGCTTAGTACACTGCTTCCAGCACACAGAGTGGCGTCTAACCAGCCTGCAACAAATAACACGGTTGCAGTCATGTGGTCCGGACATGTCATGGCGGCGTACGTGATGGCATCACTGCTGGATCATGCCCTAACGCGTTTCGTCACACGACTTCGTCCGAGGGTGTGATCAGCAGTGGATTAAGCTAGCTCTTATAGAGCCGCATATTCTCCCATTGGTTGGCATAGATTAACATAACAACACTTTCTGACAATTGAACACAGGATGACGCAAACTACACTGATTGCCTTATTTAGACACCTTATCAGAGGAGAGTATAAAACTACTCATTAGGGCCAGCTTATGTTCGATTAACAAATTGTTAATACCATTCTTTGAATATACAAATAATAATGGCAAATATCCATCATCCAGATATCAGACAATCATATTATTATTATTATTAATAACCTAAAATAAAATACAATAATTAAAATAAACTAATAATCACTATTAATACAATTCAAATCCAATTTGACATTTAGACCATTAGGGGTCAAATCTTCAGTTATATATATCCATCTGGTTTCACACTTAGATAATTCCCTTATTCTATTTGACCCACGCCACATACTTGGAACGGAATCAACTCCCCAAAATTTAATACAAGTGGGATCTCGGTTATATTTTCTAAAATGCATAGACACACTATGATATTTATAGGCTTTCATTTTGTTTTTAAAATGTTCCAAAATCCTAATTCTCAGATTTCTTTTGGTTCAGCCTATATATATATATATATATATATATATATATATATATACAGTCATGGCCGAAATTGTTGGCACCCTTGATATTTTTCCTGAAAATCATGTATTTCTCACGAAACGTATTGCATTAACACATGTTTTGCTATACACATGTTTATTCCCTTTGTGTGTATTGGGACAAAACAAAAAAAGGGAGGAAAGAAAGCAAATTCGACATAATGTCACACAAACCTCCAAAAATGGGCTGGACAAAAGTATTGGCACCCTTTCACAACTGCGGATAAATAAGAATGTTACAAGCATGTGATGCTCCTGTAAACTCACCTGGGGCAAGTAACAGGTGTGGGCAATATAGAAATCACACCTGAAAGCAGATAAAAAGGAGAGACGTTCACTTAACCTTTGCATTGTGTGTCTGTCTGTGCCACACTAAGCATGGACAACAGAAAGAGGAGACGAGAACTGTCTGAGGACCTGAGAACCAAAATTGTGGCAAAATATCAACAATCTCAAGGTTACAAGTCCATCTCCAGAGAACTAGATTTGCCTTTGTCCACAGTGCGCAACATTATCAAGAAGTTTGCAACCCATGGCACTGTAGCTAATCTCCCTGGTCGTGGACGGATGAGGAAAATTGATGAAAGATTGCAACGCAGAATAGTCCGGATGGTGGATAAGCAGCCCCAAACATGTTCCAAAGACATTCAAGCTGTCCTGCAGGCTCAGGGAGCATCAGTGTCAGCGCGAACTATCCGTCGACATTTAAATGAAATGAAACGCTATGGCAGGAGACCCAGGAGGACCCCACTGCTGACACAGAGACATAAAAAAGCAAGACTACAGTTTGCCAAAATGTACTTGAGTAAGCCAAAAGCCTTCTGGGAAAACGTCTTGTGGACAGATGAGACCAAGATAGAGCTTTTCGGTAAAGCACATCATTCTACTGTTTACCGAAAACGGAATGAGGCCTACAAAGAACAAAACACAGTACCTACGGTAAAATATGGTGGAGGTTCAATGATGTTTTGGGGTTGTTTTGCTGCCTCTGGCACTGGGTGCCTTGACTGTGTGCAAGGCATCATGAAATCTGAGGATTACCAAAGGATTTTGGGTCGCACTGTAGGGCCCAGTGTCAGAAAGCTGGGTTTGCGTCCAAGATCCTGGGTCTTCCAGCAGGACAATGACCCCAAACATACGTCAAAAAGCACTCAGAAATGGATGGCAAAGAAGCGCTGGAGAGTTCTGAAGTGGCCAGCAATGAGCCCAGATCTAAATCCCATTGAACACCTGTGGAGAGATCTTAAAATTGCTGTTGGGAAAAGGTGTCCTTCCAATAAGAGAGACCTGGAGCTGTTTGCAAAGGAAGAGTGGTCCAAAATTCCGGGTGAGAGGTGTCAGAAGCTTATTGATGGTTATAGGAAGCGACTGATTTCAGTTATGTTTTCCAAAGGGTGTGCAACCAAATATTAAGTTAAGGGTGCCAATACTTTTGTCCAGCCCATTTTTGGGGTTTTGTGTGACATTATGTCATATTTGCTTTTCTGCCTCTGTTTTATATTTGTTCCAATACATACAAAGGGAATAAACATGTGTATAGCAAAACATGTGTTAATGCAATACCTTTTTTGTGTGAAATACTTGATTTTCAGGAAAAATATCAAGGGTGCCAACAATTTCGGCCATGACTGTATATATATATATATATATATACAGTTGCAAGAAAAAGTATGTGAACCCCTTGGGATTACGTGGAGGTTTGCATGAATTGGGCATAAAATGTGCTCTGAACGTCATCTAAGTCACAACAATAGGAGAACACAGTCTGCTGAACATAATACTACACAAACATTAGATGTTGCCATGGTTTAATCGCACATAACATGTAAACATTCACAGTGCAGGGAGGAAAAAGTATGTGAGGCCCTAGCTTAATGACTTCTCCCAGAGCTAATTGGAGCCAGGAGTGAGCCAACCTTGACTCCAATCAGTGTGATGATATTGAATGTGTTGCTGACAGCTGTCCTGCCCTTAAAAAACACACACCTGTTTTGAGTTTACTGCTTTCAAGAAGCACTGTCTGATGTGAACCATGCCTCGCAGAAAAGAGCTCTCAGAAGACCTACGATCAAGAATTGTTGACTTGCATGAAGCTGGAAAGGGTTACAAAAGTATCTCCAAAAGCCTTGATGTTCATGTGTCCACGGTAAGACAGACTGTCTACAAATGGAGAAAGTTTAGCACTGTTGCTATTCTCCCTAGGCGCGGTCGTCCTGTAAAAATGACTGCAAGAGCACAGCGCAGAATGCTGCATGAGGTAAAGAAGAATCCCAGAGTGCCAGCTAAAGACCTACAGAAATCTCTGGCACATGCTAACATTTTTGTTGACACATCTACAATAAGGAAAACATTAAACAAGAATGGAGTACATGGGAGGACACCACGGAGGAAGCCATTGCTGTCCAAAAAGAATATTGCAGCACGTTTGAAGTTTGCAAAAGAGCACCTGGATGTTCCACAGCACTACTGGCAAAATATACTGTGGATAGATGAAACCAAGATTGAGTTGTTTGGGAAAAACACACAACACTATGTGTGGAGAAAAAAAAAGCACAGCACACCAACATCAAAACCTCATCCCCACTGTAAAACATGGCGGAGGGAGCATCATGGTTTGGGGCTGCTTTGCTGCCTCAGGGCCTGGACGGATTATTGTCATTGATGGGAAAATGAATTCCAGAGTTTATCAAGACATTTTGCAGGAAAACGTACGACTGTCTGTCCGCAGAGGATGGGAGATGCAACAGGACAATGACCCAAAGCTTACAAGTAATTCAACAAAACAATGGCTGCAACAGCACAGAATACACCTTCTGGAGTGGCCCAGTCAGAGTCCTGACCTCAACCCGATTGAAATGCTGTGGCATGACCTTAAGAGAGCGATTCACACCAGACATCCCAAGAATATTGCTACACTGAAACAGTTTTGTGAAGAGGAGTGGTCCAAAATGACTCCAGATCGTTGTGCAGGTCTGATCTGCAACTACAGGAAACGTTTGGTTGAGGTTATTGCTGCCAAAGGAGGGTCAACCAGTTATTAAATCCAAAGGTTCACATACTTTTTCCTCCCTGCACTGTGAATGTTTACATGTTATGTGCAATTAAACCATGGCAACATCTAATGTTTGTGTAGTATTATGTTCAGCAGACTGTGTTCTTCTATTGTTGTGACTTAGATGACGTTCAGAGCACATTTTATGCCCAATTCATGCAAAACTCCACGTAATCCCAAGGGGTTCACAAATTTTTTCTTGCAACTGTGTGTATATATATATATATATATATATATATATATATATATATATATATATATATATATATAAAGCCACACGGACATTCTAAAGCATAAACTACATGAGTAGACTCACAGGTTATAAATGTGGCTATTTCAAACTCTCTCCTATTTGATTTGGACTGGAATTTGGTAAGACCGTTAAATTTATTAGTTTATTATTTTTTAAAAGATAACCTCAGGAGACCTTCCCAAATGCCCAGAATGCACTGAAAATTAGTAAATCATGAACTATTTCAGACATTTTGAGAGGAATAGAGAGAGCAGAGGAACAGAAGCAGTATGTGTTGAGATGACCTGTCTTCTGGTTGTATTCACTATGGATCCCATCATGAGCATAATGCGGCACGTTCTACCATTTTTTTCCTTCACGTAAAACCTGGAACTGACTGCGCTGGTGTACCGGGTCCATTTGAATACATGGAAAACACTTTGAATGCATTTCTGATGATGAAAAAAGGCTCTGGACAGCATCTGGACATGGAACAGTTAAAAAACGCTTCTAAACTGAAATACTTATAAACGCGGTTAACCGCATTTACAAGCGTTTGACATTTGAAACGCCGGTAAAATCTACTCCTAAACGCAAGTTTGGTGCGTAAAGAAAAAAAAAAAACGACTGTAAACTCAACTGCCTGTAAACGACTGTAAACAACTATGTACATGGACACATAGGAAAACATTAGGGAGAGTTCAGGGGCTGCTGAAAAAAAGGCAGAAAAGCTCCTGAACGTCAGTTTATCAGCTGCAGTGTACATGAGCCCTTACTAAATGAGGGGAAGCACTGCTAACTTCCATCATCCAATCATGTGCAAGCAAAAATAGTTTTTTTATTTTTTTATTTTTCCTGGTGTTCTTTGTAAAGTAAAACTTTACGTCATTTACTAAGCTCTGGAGCAACTGCACTTGCAAAGTGCACAGTCTATTTGCTTTCAGTAAATTAACCTCATTGTATCATTCTTTCCTTGCAGAGGAGAAAGATATAAACAAACAAAAGTGTGTAAAAATAATAAAAATAAGTAATTAAAAAAAAAAACATAAATGTAAAAATAGCTAGCTCAAGGTTTGATCCAGGTGAGTTCCAGGGTTAGTGACAGGGTCAAGGGAAGGATCAAAGATCAGGGTCAAAAGTTAGGATCAGTATAGTTAAAAAAAAAAAAAAAAAAAAAAAAAAAAGTCACGGTCAGTATATTTTTTAAGATTTAAAAAATAATAATTTTAAATTAGTATCAGTGTCATTTATTGTCATTGTGTTTTAGGTAGGATAAAAAAAAAAGTAAAATGCGCACTGTTGTTTTTGGGCCTTATTACGGGTACAAATAAAAACTAACATACACTTTGCTGTGATCGTCAGAAGCAGGAGAATTTATTTTGGGTTGTTCCTTGGTAGTAGTTTATGGTAGTAGGAAGAAATATATCGCTACATTAAAAAAAAGGTTTTTTTTTACTATTTTGGGCCAGTTTTCCTTTGATAATAGAAATTATCCTTTACCATTTATCACCTAAAGAAAGCCCAATTTGTACTGAAAAAAACAAGGTATCATCCACCTGGATACACTACGTAGTTGCGATGATGTGCACAGTTTTACTAACACATGTCAAAATTGCAAACATTAACTTTTGTATTGTCACCAAGGGGTTAATTCCCACCAGGACGCCATGCTGATTTCTGAAGGTGAACGCACCCCAAATCTGACATTTATTTCCAACCGTTCATTTTGACCTTTAATTTTGGCCAACTGAAAAAATATTGTAGCTATTTTTAGCTGAGCTCAGTTAGATCTGAAAATTTAAAGCTAAAAAAAATCCAATAAGCAAATAATTTCTGTGACTCCGGACCCGTTACAGCTGTTTACAGTCTCCCTACACTCTTATATTTACAGCAATGCAGGAAATCGTTCACCAGCACTCATACAATGGGACAAAAAACATGGGGGATTTAACCCTTGGTTGACATGGCATTTGCAATGCTGCAGGCAAGAATTCTCCTGCCTGCTCGTTTTGCAGCACTGCGGTCGAGCAAGGACAGTGACGACATCACATTTTTTTGTGTGACAAATTTAAAAAATGAGCCTTCTGAAAGTGCTCACGGTTCTTTTCTTTCTGTACCTGGCATTGGGTGTGGAATTTGCTGGTGCCCAACCATTGTAAAGCCGGCTCTAAACTGGTGATCCCGTGTGTGTTCACTGCCAATGATCTCTCTGGTTCGAGCAGTATTGGGATCGAGTGGGGAATGACTCCGGAGGAAGGCGGTCCCTACAGACCCATCCTACGCATCAATAAGGTCAACCTGGAGAAACAGCCAGGTAAAAGGTTTCATCTGTATGTGATCCTCTCACCTGAAGAGGACTGCACCTTGGTGATCAGCCCGGTCCTCCTAGAAGACAGTGGAACCTATGAGGTCCACCTCACCGTGGACGACATCCAGCGTCAGCCATTCAAGAAGGTCATCGTTCACATAACTGGTAAGTGTTCTAGATTTTGTTTATTGTTCATCATATGGGGGTCTTCTACTGTGGAGCAGTGGTGTCCCTAGGTAGGTGCGGGGGGGAAAACACACTGAAATCTGCCTGGTTTACACCTAAACGTTTTTTAGAGCTTTTTGTGTTTTGCAGAAACCTACCACAGTCCATTTAACATGGTTTCCTATGGAACATTCATTTTTGTATGGCTCAAATTACACTGCAAAGGTATCGGTGATCGGTATTGGCGATCGGTATTGGCAAGTACTTGAGCACAAGTACCGGTACTCATGCTTGCTAATAAAAAAAACAGTATCGGTGCATCCCTACTTGTGTGTGTCTAGAGGACAAAAATAGCGGTTTTACTTACCCAATCCTCTGCTCCCCTATGTTCCATGCGATTCATTGCAGTACGATTTGAGCCCATTTATTTTGAATGGGCTCAAATCGCACCACAAAGGTATTGGTAATCGGTATTGGCAAGTACTTCTTTCGCTGATTGGCAGGGTCAGTCTACTTAAAATGAAAATTCTGCTTGTTTTTCTTTATTTTTTACGTAACTCTCCAGTTTGGGCGAGTACTTGAGCTACAAGTATAGGTACTCATACTTGCTGATAAAAAAACTGTTTCGGTGCAACCCTAGTTGTTGGTGTCTAAGGGACAAGAAAAGCGGTTTTCCTTCCCCGATCCTCTGCTCCCCTATGTTCCTGTGGTTGACTGTTCCTCGGCAGAGGACGTGAGAGGAAATCTGTCCAATGGAGACACAGAGAACAATGTTTTTTTAATAGAGTGGGGGAAGAGTTTGATATCTTATTAGGTTTTTATTAATGTGCCCCCATTGGGGAGGTTTCTCACTACTTCCTGTTCCTGCGATCCTGGTCCCCAGTACAGGAAGTAAGAGAAAATGTACGACTCTAACCTTTCCCTGCTCTATCCAAAAATGTGTAAAGACCCGAACTGTTCTTGATTCATGACCAATTGGGTCATTTGAAGTAGATTTATAGTCATGAATGCACATTGGTTTGCTCAATTATATTGCTCGTTATTCAGACATTTAAGTTAATTCCCTTTGTGTTTGTTTTTTCAGATTCTACTATTGAGACCGCTGACACCAGGACATTCAAGAAGCAGCAGAGAAACCTAGAAATAACTGAAGTGAAGCCTTCAGGCACTGAAACTGAGGGCTCTGAGATGTCACCAACAACGTCTGAGAGCAGCAAGTATGATTCCAGTAATCTGGATAGAGATGGCGCATCCCCTTCAGCCACTGACACTGAGGGTTCTGAGATGTCACCACCAATGACTGAGAGCAGCGAGTATGATTCCGGTAATCTGGATAGAGATGGCGCATCCCCTTCAGGCACTGACACTGAGGGTTCTGAGATGTCACCACCAATGACTGAGAGCAGCGAGTATGATTCAGGTAATCTGGATAAAGATGGGGCGCCCCCTTCAGGCACTGACACTGAGGGTTCTGAGATGTCACCACCAAAGACTGAGAGCAGCCGGATTTTACTACCCCACCCCCATCCGTAGGGGATATAATTGCTGTGGATAATTTCCGGAGGATATACCGCAGCGATCTGTCTGGAAGTGGGAATGGGTACCTGTCAAAACCAAATGTGGCAGAGGAGGGGCAATGAAGGAGGAGTGGAACCTCTTAGGTGAAGTTCGGCTTTCATTGATGCAGAAAAGCAGACCCAATGGTAGCAAAATGAGGAGTGGCATCTTTGAGATGTTAATCTGAAACCGGGCTGAATACTCAATTGGATTAGTAAAATCATTTTTACTAAAAATTGAATTGCCTGCTGTAAAAAAACCCATCAGGATCATGCTTGTAGCTGCAACCATGATCCTGGTATAACCACCTCAATACAAGGCTGTATATATACCTACGGCGGGACCGAGGTGGTTAAATAAGCTGCTGAAGGTGCTCTAAAAATGAGGGTTTATATCCCTATACTAGCAGGCTTATGGCTACGTAAACTATATTTTGCATGGGAGATTGATGGAGATTCCCTACGAGAGGTTCCAGCTGTGCTAGCTGAAGATTAGATTTTGCTACTTCATTAAGGGATCTTCTATTGTAATAAGTGTTCCAGGCCATAAATCAGGAGGTTTTGGTATGCCTTTGGTCAATATACTGTATATCCAAAGACAAAGGGGGATGTAGCTCAGTGGTAGAGCACACATGTTGCATATGTGAGGCCCCGGGTTCAATTCCCGGCATCTCCTAGTCTATCTTTAAGAAGAAATGGCATGGTCCCTTGGTTGCTCTTGTATGATCAAAGAGAAGTGAGCAAGACATTGTTTGCACAGCCATAGTGCTCCACACATATGGACAGACATTACTACCATGTGAAATGCCAATGCCGGGGTGATTTATTGTTCAACTATGGTGAAAGCACTTTGTCCTAGTGAAGGCGTTTGACCAGGCTCCTAGGCTTGCTGTAACATTAAGTATATTTTCCCTGGGCCCCATCAGTTCACCAGAGGGGCCCAGGAGGCGAGGAGCAGAGAGTGACTTTATTTTTAAATTTCAGCAAGCAGGTGGCTATAGCCTGATAGTCATTCTCTGACGGAGTGATTCTCCCTCCCTCAGTAAGTACTGAGGAGGGCAGAAGACAGGGCTGTAGCCAGGCGGTGGGAGCTGGTCGAGGGCACAGGCAGCACAGGGATCCCGATGCACAGGCAGGCTCACCATTTCTGTTTTCTGGAAGGCACAGACAGAGGCACAGCCATACCGTGTACAGACAGCCATACAGCACCTTCTGTACTGTGTGTGATCAGAGGCGTAGCTTGAAGCTGGTGGGCCCCGATGCAAAAGTTGACCTGGGGCCCCCCCACTACCTTTCAACATGCGCCAGGATGGTCCCACCGCACGCCAAGATGTGATAGCTGTATGGTGGCTGCCTCTCTCGTCTCTCACCTGCTGCCGTCTGCACGTGCACACAAGGCGGGGGCAGACAGGCCACACTCTGTGCTGTCGGGTGAAAGGAGTGAGTTTGTATGTAAAAAAGGAAACTCAGCCGGCCTTCTGACTTCCAGGTCCACATACAAGCCCACCATTTTCACCCAGCAGATCAGTGTGGCCTGCCTGCTGGGTGAAAGTGGTGGGCTTGTATGTGGACCTAGTTACCTCTCTCATGGCCAGGCTGCAGTGATATGGAGGTGCAGGATATTAGGGAAAAGTAACATCCCCTCTCTGGTAATGACACATGCCCTCCTGGTATTGACAGATGACCCCCTCCTTCAAGAGCCCCCCACTTCAGCTAATCATAGATGACCCCCTCCTCCCGTAAAGACAGATGACTACCCCCTGCCCTTAACAATGACACATGCCCCCCCACCAGATAATGATAGATGACCCCCCCCCACCAGATAATGACAGATGACTCCCTCCCCCCACCAGGTAATGACAGATGACCCGTCCCTCCCCACCAGGTAATGAAAAATGACCTCCCAACCCGAAAACATGTAATGACAGATGACCTCCCCCGGGGTAACAGATGGCCCCATTCCCACACCAGGTAATGACAGATGACCCCCCTCCCCCACCAGGTAATAACAGATGACCCCTCCCCCACATGTAATGCCAGATGACCCCCCCACCAGGTAATGACAGATGAACCTCCACCTTCAGGTGCCCTCCCCCTAGTAACGACACATGACGCACCCCCCCCCACCCCCGAGAATTACTGATTCCCCTCCACCCCCACCATCCTGGTAATATTGCTTTATCCCCCCATGCTGACGATGACAGATTCCCCATCCAGCTCCCCCTCTGCTGATCCTGCTCAAACTGTCACAGTAAAACTGCAGCCTCTGGAGCCCCCAGTTCTTCGGGGGCCCCTCAGGAAGTGTTCCGGGAGAATGTTTGTGTGCGTCTCAGCAGGAGTTGTGGGGAGGGGTGGGGCGGTGTGTGTCTGTTTTCTGTCACGGATCCAACCACTATATTTTTACCTCCCCAATGACATCAGTACTAGCTCCTGAATGGTGCTTTCCTCCTCCTCCCTCGCTCAGCCCCATGACAACTTGGTGTCCATCCCAGCCTGGTTGTCAGCACTGACTTTCTCGTCCAGCAGGGCTGGCCTCACCCCGTCCTTCCTCCGCTACTCTCTAGCTCAGGACTTGAAAATGGAACCAAAATCTCTGATGTGTGTGATCATCATCGTAATAACGATGGCAATTACATAAGCACACCAAGATGCTTCCTGTTAGTTCTTATTTACACTTGGGTTTGGGGGACAATAAAAATGTGCAGCTGAGCCACAGTTTTACCGTCCCCCAAACAGTTCCCCCCAGTGTCAGAATGCCCACCACAGTCCCGTAGTCCCGCTATAAGTCGCTGATCGCCGCCATTACTAGTAAAAAAAAAAAAAAAGAAATCCAGTATATATACTGCCATTTGTAAACGCTATAACTTTCACATAAACCAATTAATTTACACGTATTGGGATTTTTTTAGCAAAAGACATGGAGCAGAATACATTTTGGTCTAAATTTATGACGTAATTTGATTATTTAAAAATTTTGTTACTGGATATGTTTAATAGCAAAAAGTCAAAAATATTGTTTTTTTTTCTCAAAATTGTCCATCTTTTTTTTTCATAGTGCAAAAAATAAAAACCGCACAGGCAATCAAATACCGCTGAAAGAAAGCTCAATTTGTGGGAAAAAGAAGACGTAAATTTATTTTAGGTGCAGCGTTGCATGACCGCGCAATTGGCAATTAAAATAATGCAGCGCCGTAACGCAAAAAATGGCCTGGTCAGGAAGGGGGGTAAATCCTCAGGAGGTCAAGGGGTTGAGTGAAATTTTGTGTTTCAGAAATGTTGTGCTGATATTGTGTGACATATAAAATTGGAACTACCACCATTTTATTCTCTAGGGTGTTTACTTTCAGAAAATATATGATCTTTTTTTCGAGTTTTTACATAATTCTGAGATCTAAAAGGATTTTTTAGCCACCTGCTGACTACCTGCCCGCACTGTACTGTGGACGAACGGCGAAGGCAAATCGACAAACTGGTACACCTACATCCAAGTTTAGGAGCCTGTCAGCAAGTCCCAGACAATGATTCATGGCTGGGACCTGCTTATTGACTGTACAATCACAGCCCGCCCAGAGCTCTGTGTTGGTAAACAACACAGAGCTCTGAACCAAGGGAGCAATCTGTCAGCTTAACCTCTTCACGCCAACCGAATGCAAATGTGTGGCCTCCTGGCGTCTGGGCCTAGACGCCGAGCGGCCGCATATTTGCGTTCTATTAAGAAAAGAACATATGTCCAGTACATATCTACGGAAAGGTCCTGATTGCCTCTTTCATTTCAATGGACTGCCCTACCCACAGAAATGTGGATAAAGAAGTCCCTGACCCTTTTAAAATCGTGCCGCACGGAATTAAATGGTGCTGAGGCACCATGTGGGTTTGTGGTGTTTTGCCGATGTATAGGGGGTGCCATTAAGAAATAAAGGCACCCCTGTGCGTCAGCTAAAGAACAGCACATTTTGCTGCGGCTCAGAACACATGAGATTTTGCGAGCGTTCCCGACCCACGCAAACATGAACCTAGAGAAGATATCAATCAGACAGATCCAGAAGGCTAATAAGACACATTAGACCTCCTAGAAAGAAATGCATCATGTTTGTATCTAACAAATCGTAATTTCACTCCATTAAATATTATGCTGGTTCCTAGCATTGTGACACCCAGTCATATGGAAACTATAGATGTACCCAGGATAGGTGACAATAGAGGCATGATAACATACTCCGGCACACCTTAAACACACCCTTCAGACCCTTTGACTGGATGAAGAAAAAGCTGGTGAATTAACAGCTCTGAGCTATCATTTGATATTCAAACTACCAAAGATACGGAGAGTCACATTTCTCAGGGTCAGTGACTCTTGGATTAGACTTAGTCTACAAGTGATCCAAACTCTACAATGAGCCAAATACCTGACAGACTTTACCCAAGCATTTTTACTTATCTACCCTTTTGGAATATCTTTTCTGTAAATATTCCTTGAGCCGCCTTTTTTTCTTTTCATTTAAAATGATTAAGGTGAATCTCTGCATGCTCTAACTAGAAATGAACGCACTTTGCCTCTGTGAAGAGCTACCGTAGTATAATTTCTGTTACATTCCTGCATGTGCGTGGCAGCAAGTATTATACACATTTTTTAAGGTCAAATTGCAACAGTTGATGCTGTGGACAGATGAAATTCTGCTGATTCATTCTTCTAAAACACATGGTGGCAGCTACTGTGGCTAGCTCTTCTGCCCCCCCCTTCCCCTCGAGTGCCTCCATAGCAAGCTGCCTGCTGTGGGGGCACTCATGAGAGCTTGCTCTGCCCCAACCCCTCCTCACAGGCTGCGACTGGAAGGAGCCAATGGCCTCTGCTGCTGTATCCGAGTCTAGGAGGAGGGAGAGAGCCGCTGCTCTCAGGCACAGGGCTGGATTGAGATTGGGCTCATGCAAGAACAAGGGGTGGGCTGCACACAGAAGGTTTTTCACCTTAATGCAGAGAATGCATTAAAGTAAAAAGCCTTCACAACCACTTTGTCTGCTCTATTAATCTCCAGTGATGATCACTGTCAATCTACTGATGCTTAAATTGTTGTCTTGCAAGCTGAAATATTTCTGTGCAGGGTGGGACTGCGAGTGCAACTGCCACAGATGTAATAAGATCATATCCCATATTGATTATGGTTACATGTAACCCACAAGATTCTACTCACATGACATTCAGGACCTGAGCAATAGCTACACCGCCTGTCAGGTCCTCATAAGATGTGCAGGGACCCGACACTTGAAAGGTTTGCATCTACAAAAAAAAAAAAAAAATCCACAAATGGTTATAGTGCATGATCAGTAAACAGAAAATTGATGTTGAGCTAAATCACAATAATGCCACAGACATTCCAAAACAAATAATGAGATGGGAAGACAATAGATAATACACCATAACATAAGCAGTAAATGGAAGAAATATGGGAGTGAAGGGAAGGCCCTGATGAAATCACGTGACAGTGATGTAACGTGTAGGTCGGAGAGTGGAATGTGGTGACGTCATTTCTGACATGAACGGCTGCAGCCATATTGGTACACCCATATCAACACATGTGATTGATGCCTTGTTTGATCTGTTCCCATGTAAGTGCGCATTTGTCTTTATAATAAATTTGATTAATTTACAATATTACACTATGGAAGCACTTTTGCTTGTCTCCCTGGGAGTGCTGTGAGCTGGGGCGGACTGACCATTTGGAAACTCGGGCACTGCCCAAGGGCCCGGGGTCAATAGGGGGCCCCATGAGATGCTCCTGGTACCTTTTTCATAGGCTTTTTTGAGTTTGGGCAAGGACACAGGGGCACCATGATCCCCTATTGCCCGGGGGCCCCATAAGTTGTCAGTCCACCCCTGGCTGTGAGCTGGCTGTTTTTTCTGGTCCAACGAACCCCTGGCAGTAGTTCTGTGCGCTGGCGGATTTCCATGTCCAAAGGTGAAAGATATATTACCACCGCTGAACAGTATGGTCCACCAGTGAGGGGGATATCATCCCTACATCGCCATTTGGCATTCCACTTAAAGGGCCACTGCAGTGAGTATCCTGAAAGCCTTTTGTCCCCTTGGGGTCTGGGCGCGGAGGTGAGGAGGCAATTTAGCCGGTGTGGGATTCAACAATCATTTACCTATCCACGTTTTTTTTGTGCGTTTTTGTTGGACGTTTTTGTACATGGACTTTATGTCGTATTTATGATTTTTTTTAGTCACGTTATTTATTTCTTCATTGTGTTATGGTAGTTTACAGTAATACATTAATTTGGTTTCACTGTGCGTTTATATCACCATTTTCTGTTTTATACTAGTTGCACTCTATATATGTTTGCCACATTTATTTATGGTATTTATATGGTCACTTATTAGTCGTTTTATGTCACATGGCCTTTTGATGCACATTGTGGTATGACTCTTTAGTCGCATGGTCACAATTTTTGGCCTTACCGTGCGTTGTTATTGTCATTCTTCTGTGATAAGTGGTTTGTCCACTTTTAATATTAAGCACTTCATTTTGTATTTTTCACATTTTGCTCCACTTTCTCATCAGTTGTAATCACGTTATTTCATTTATGTTGTGACAGACTCATATATCCCACTATTACTGTGATTTAGTTAATATTTTATTTCTCCCTGATCATTTCCGTGCGTTTTGCCCACGGTCACGATTTATTGTCTGTTACACCTTTTGGTCCTCATTTTGGACCTTTATTATTTCACCTTTCCCTTCACTCCCATATTCCTTCCATTTACTGGTTATGTTATGGTGTATTATCTATTGTCTTCTCATCTCATTATTTGTTTTGGAATGTCTGTGGCATTATTGTGATTAGCGCAACATCAATTTTCTGTTTGTTGTTTTTCGCTAGTGGTATAGCCAGGTGTGTGCTGCTGTCCCAATAGTCCCATCTTTTCTAGTAGCAACGTGAAAAGTTTTTTACATATTTAATGCATGACCAGTGCAATTACTGCCATTGTTACCAGCAGCATGTAGGGGATGTTACTACATTTACGGAAAGCTACCATTACTAGTCACCTGAAAATACTAGCTGGACAATGTGGCCCCGCTCTTTCACCATCTTGGAATACCCCCATCCAAGGAGGCTGCAGGGGCAGGGACACACAGGACTGTAAGTATTCATCATAATGCTCACAACCAATGGTCAGCGCAGCCATGTGACTGTGCTGCCCAATGGGAAGCACAGCTGAAACTTCTTTTTCCGGAAAGGTGTCCCAGAAGGAAAAACGTTTCTCATCAGTCAACTGACGAATGAGTGTTTGCCATTGTACACATTATGATGGATGCTCACTCCATGGCTGTGTATTGAGGTGTGTGGACCACTACACTGGCAGTATGGGGTATCATGGCTGCTATGTGCAACAGGGTCCGGAGGGCTGACCAGGATATTTGGAGTTTGTTCACTTAACAGGTGAACTTACCCTTAAACTCATTTTCTACCTTAAAGAGAAGCTCTGGTCAGTCATAAAAAAATTAAAAGTCAACAGTTACAAATGCTGTAGCTGCTGAATTTTATTATACAGGCACTTACCTGTCCAGGGAACCAGCACTATCATCACCCAGGCTGATTCTCCACTGGTCTTCTGGGCCCCTGGTGCCACCATCTTGCTTGTGTGAAGTCAGCTGTGACTTTCTGGTGTGTCACTGCTGGCTTTATACTGCACATGAGCAAGGTCCATTGTGCTTTCTGAATGGTCCTGCACTCTCCTGGGACAAACGACACATCCCAGGAGGATGCGGGCAGTACGGGAGCTGCAACCTCCGCTCCTGCAATAGGTACCCGCTCCAAGAAGAAAAAAAGTTTACATTAAAGTGGAACATTAGTCAGAAAATGAAGTCCTGCTAGATCACTTTAGATTGGACACTTTTGCAAGTATAGCTATGTAAGACATTAAGTGCCTATATTGTTTAACATCCATTAATACACTGTTGCACCCTGCTCTGCACATGCTCAGTTGCTCTTTATTTTTAGGCACTATGCTGAATTTGTAGAGCTTGATTTCCTGAAATCCTAAAGATTTACTGCTGCTCAGGGGCTCTGGACTTCAACAAAATGGCAGCCTCCAGTCAGAAGGAACAAGAGCAATGCTGGAGGCATTCCACTTTAAAGTGACAGTAAACCACCACAAAAAAAAAAAAACGGAACGGCCCCTGCAAGTTTAAGTCTTAATGTACTATTATGCACCACATACTTGCACATTATGAGAGACTTACCTGGGCATGGAGTCCTCCAGTGCAGCGCTGTCATGGCTCTCACCCGGTCTTCCTTCCAGATTTGCGGACTGTGGTTGTATGAATGGCCAGGACAGCAATGACATCACTCCCACACAAGTGCGCAGGAGCCCCAGCACAGAGCTCTGAAGGTATGGCACGGGTATGCTGTCACTTCAGAGTGCATGTGCCAGTGACGTCACCGGCTGCGTGAATATCACCGAAACAGTGCATGTTTATCTGTAGGTACAAGTTAAAAAGTGGACTTCTCTTTTAAATACCATATCAAGCCTTTTCTGTCACTTTCTCACTGGGGAGATTTCCCTTTACTTCCTGTTCTGGAGATGCAACAAGAAATAAGAGGAAGGCCCCTTTTACATGAGGGGGTGGAACTCCGTCAAGATCAGCGGAGAACCTATTCGTGGGCAGATGACGGGTCCATGTCTGCTCAGTTTATGCAGCGTGGACATAGACACAGCCTGTTCTGTTCTATGGGCATCTGGGAGTAAATGAACTCCGCTGTCCGTTTACACCCGACTGCCCTCCGGCTCCATCCACCTGGACAGAGAAAGATGGATGCCAAATGTACCAGGCCGGACGCGCCACCTACCTGGGACTCCCTGGAGCGGTGGCTTTGACCACATATGTAACTATAAATAAAAAGACTTAGGAGGAATTGCTCCTCTAAAGAAGAGTACATGGTACAGGCTAGGACCCTAGAAGAAAGGTTTGTTAACAGGGGTTATTCACCATCTACACTTAATAATACTATACAAGATGTAGCAAATTTAGAGAGAGCATTACTCCTCAAGGATAATAGCAAAAAGGAAGCAGCAAATTTTAATCAAATTAAATTATTAATAATAATAAATAATTATTATTATTATACTTGATTTTAATCTACAATATAAGCAAATCCAGAATATATTAAAAAAGCATTGGCCAATACTTAAGACCGATCCGATTTGAAAGAATCTTATACCAGATTAACCCAAATTTGTGTATAGGAAAGCCCCAACTCTAAGAAATAAATTAGTCCACAATGTCCTAGATCCACCAATCTAAAAAGATCACATTTTTAGATCAAAATGAATTCTTCCCCTGTAAAAAATGTTTTACATGTAGAGCCACTAGGGGACAGAACCACAGAAGAAATACCTTTAAGTAATGGTAATGAATATAAAATCAAGGATTTTATATCCTGCAGAACTGAAGGTGTAGTGTATGCCCTTCAATGTAAGTGTGGGTTACAATATATAGGGCGAGCCAAAAGACCTCTTTGGATGAGGTTACGCGAACATGTGCAGAAAATTAAAAAAGGATACCCTAAACAAAGCGTATCTAAACATTTTGCTAACTGTCACAATAAGGATCCCTCTGGATTAATGTTTTGGGGTATTGAACGTTTTAATAAGCACTGGAGAGGAAGCCACAAAATCAGAGTTTTAAGTCAAGCAGAGTCCAAATGGATTTTTAATATGCAAACACTGACCTCTAGAGGACTCAACATAGAATTTGACTTAAATTGCTTCATCAGTGATTTTTAGATAAGTGCTTTAGTGGTTTTAATTGGTAAATTATTGACAATTTTACTTAAGAGTAGAGGGGCTTATTTTACAATATATGATACTAGTAACAGGTTCTGTGTATTTAATATGTCATAAAGGGTAGCTTATTTATGTCCACCTGGTTACATTAACTTTCATTGTATTTTATTGTATTTTATCACATCTAATATATATCTTTTGTAAATGGTGTTATATGTAAACATGTAGTGTGCTTGTACTAAGGGGTATTTAAATACTCAGGTTGTGCAATAATGGGGTTTTACATATAGAATACATGCACTAGCCATTTTAGAGCTATATGTTACGGATAATATTTGCCCATTTAGTGTTTTTAACATATTTATTTTTTATTTTATGCCGCATTTATCATTCAAATTTTAGCGATTTTTATACTTTTTTTTTTTTTTATATATTTTTATTTTATTTGCCACAATATCATGTTGGCATTTTATTGATTTATTTTTATTAAAGTTCATCTCTAATATTTGGATAATCTTATGTAAGAGGTTTTTTCTTTTTCTCTTTTCCCTTTTTTTTTGTGGTAAAATAGTGTTATTTATTTACTAGCATTATTTCCCAGTTAGCTAGGAGTTAAAATCTCCGATGGACGTTGTTGTAATCATCGTCCTGGGAATATACACCTGGCTTGGATATGAGGCCAGTGTAAGTTCTTACATACTAGGGAAAAGGGCCGCCGGAGGAAGTATAGGGCTACAAGAAAATGGAGGATCAGTGACCGCCCTAATAGGGCAGAGGCATTACAAAAGGCCTTATAAATAGTACAGGAATCCACCTATTGCGCTATCCTGATGAAGCCACGTGACTGGTCAGTCTGAGGCAGGAATAATGAAGTTAGTTCCAAAGACAATAGGCAGATATTGATCAAATAATGAGATGAAGGACAAGGCAAGACCAGAAAAAGGTTGGGAGGTAACACATGATTTGCTAGAGCAGTGGTCTCCAAACTGTGGCTCGGGAGCCGGATATGTCCTTTTGCTTGCATTTATCTGGCCCATGAAGCACAATTCCCCCACTAACACCAACAATGGGGCACTATTCCTCCCACTGACATTACCAATGGGGCATAATTCCTGCAACTGACACCAATAATGGGATATTTATCTTCCCAATACTATAATGATGGTGCACTAGTTCTCCCACTGATACAGTAACAGGGCACTATTCCTTCCACTGACATCAATAATGGAGTGCTATTCCTCCCACTGACACCAATGATGGGATACTATTTCTTTCACTGACATCAATGATATGTCATTATTTATCTTACTGACACCAATCATGGGACCCTATTCCTCTTACTGATACAATGATGGGGCAATATTCTCTATTCTTCTGATGGACGCCAATGATGGGGCATTATTCTTCAAATCCTTTCATTGATACAATGATGGGGAACTATTCCTCTGTTCTCATGGACACCAATGATGGGGCACTAGTCTTCTGACAGACACCAATGATGGAGCACTATTCTTCTCACCGACCTCAATGATGGGGTTTGTTACAAACAGGACATTTTCTACTCCCACTGGCCACAGTCCAGCCCCTGTAAAGTCTGAAGGATAGTAAACTGGCCCTTTGTTTAGAAAGTTTAGAGACTCCTGTGCTGGAGGATGGAATCAAGTACAAAACACCAAAGGATTCAGGGAAAAATTTCAAATTCAAGGGATGAGGAATGAATAATAACTGCTATTACTGAATCCTCATCTAACTTTTACTAAGAACATACCCAAACCCATGGCTTTGCTCCAGACTTGCTCCTTTCATCCCACATGGACAACCAGGGAGCTGACTACTACATGCCGCCTCCACTCTTTGTCGAAAGTTAAAAATATAAGCCGCACTCCAAAGCTTAGTTCTTCTTTCTGTGTTTAGTTTGTCAAAAATAGACTGCATACATTCATGTCTCCACCGAAAACTACTGGCTTGCTGACAAGGACAGGGGAAGTCCCCTATCCTTGTCAGCAAGCCAGCAGTGGTGGAACATGTCAAAAAAGGTTGCTTTCAGATGGAGACATCAATGTATGCAGTCTTTTTATTGACAATTAAACTACAGGCTTTGCAGTGTGGCTTATATTGTTTATCTCAACTAACTTTGCTAGAAGTGTTTACTCCAGCTTCTGTCTAAACTTTGGATAGTTCTTTTTCCAAGAAGAAAGCCAGCAAGGTCCCCTACATATGCTATAACATTCCTCAAATAACTTTTAGGTCTCATGCACATGGAGGTTTTGAGGCCCAAAAGTGCTCAAGTGTAAAATGCTTGCAGCTTTCCAAACCCAGGGAGTTGAAAGTAGTGCGTACAGCCAGCCATACAAGTAATTGGCTCTTGTGTTTTGATGGTTACCTGTGCATGTGCACCCAGTATATTTCCCAGACTATGGAAGTTTCATGTTTGGGGGAAATATGCTATGTGACGGCAAATCCCTATACCCAGGAGCATCAGCGTTCACATGAGTACACATGATGTACAGTCATTTACTTGCACCATTGGCTGTACCTCCTGAACTGTTGAAAATTGTATCCCTGAGCACTTTGGCTCTTCTAATAAATAGAAAATATCAATCATATAACCTGCGTGTGAAAAATACAACTTACCCATGAGATAAAATCTTCAGTGGATTGAAAACTCTATCGTCCATTATAAAACAGCAAATAATATACAGTGAAAATCCCATATGCGCTTTGGTGAAATGACACATACGTAATTGTCACAACCCCCATGACATTAGCATGCTATGAGTCCAGCAGTCTCCAAGGAAAAGGTGTTTTTTCCTGGGATCACAGTGCCCAGATCTCCCCCCCACACTACGCAAACATGCAACCTCTTGAAAAGTCTATCCAGTCTGAAAACTCATTTCATATCGGGTTTAGGTTACAATGTTGTCACCCTGTGGTTACATGGTCACTTTAAAGTAACTTTGATATTGAAAAGTCCTTTTTGTGGTTAAGAGTCAACTCTACGCAAATTAATATCTGAGCTTTTCTGGTTCAGACAAGTTGAATCCCAACTGGCTTCCTTGTTCTTTCAGGGACATCATTGGGGAGATATTTCCACCACAGATCCCAGTTCTGCCAGCTGGTACAAACCCAAATAGCGGCATCACACCCAGGGGCGGACTGACCATTTGGAAACTCGGGCACTGCCCGAGGGCCCGGGGTCAGTAGGGGGCCCCATGAGATGCCCCTGGTACCTTTTTCATAGGCTTTTTTGAGTTTGGGCAAGCACACAGGGGCCCCATGATCCCCTATTGCCCGGGGGCCCCATGAGTTGTCAGTCTGCCCCTGGTCACACCCCTCCAACAGATTTTACAACTGGCACAATAACTAAGACCAAGAGCCAATTGGGAGGGAGTAGTGCTTTGGTTACGGCCCCAGAGTAGGTAGACACACATACTGCTGAAGGGAAATCTTCCCACTTCTTTGGCCAACATATATAAGAAGCTGGTTGGAATTTTAAACCAAAAGTGTCTATCAGAATCTATGGAAGTGGAAGTTGCAATACCTATACGACTAGATATTCTATGGCCAATAAAGTCCCAACCAACTGGGCCTGCACTGAGCATCTACTGTATGTTCTCAACACATGCCCAATGCTGTGTGCATTATATGCAATGTACACGGTGTGAATGGACCCTAGGATTAAATACATCACATCTGTATTGTTTGCCCCAATAAGAACCAAGACTAGTAATAATGAATCGGGGTGTCAAGACCTTGGATGAGACGATTTGGCCAAGATTTTGCAGAAACTTAAAAAAAAATCTGAAGAATATATTTAAAAAAAAAATATATTTTTTAAAATATATATTTTTTTAAATATATTCTTCAGTTTTTTTTTACATATAAAAAAGTGATTTTAACATATATTTTTAAATGCATTTCAAAAATGTAGATTTGTATTTTTAAAGACATACAGTATATTTGAAATGTAGTTTTAAAAATATTTTTCATATATTTTGTAATAAAAAACACATTTCAACATACAGTATATATATATATATATATATATATATATATATATATATACAATATGGCCAAAATTGTAGCATTTCGAATATATGTCAATATATTTGGGAAGAATATTTAAAAAATATATTTCCAAATATATTTTTCTTCCATATGGGTCACTAAGAGAAGATCCCATTACGGCCACTAGATGTAGCTGACGATCATAGGAAATAAATATTTAATTACTATGTTGTAGCTGTTGTATGAGTATAAACTTTACTTTTTACTGTTAGGGCATGGATGGTTTTGGAAGAATTTACCAGGCCCTGATCCTAAGAAGGTTGAGGACCCCTGCTTTAAAGTCTGCGTGAAGCATCCACTATCAACTGACTCCCTTCAGCCAGAGAATATGTAAAGGCAACTAATGTCATGGTCTCTGGGAGATTGTATGCTACAAAAGCAGTCCTAAGTTTATCCCATGTTCATAACCAATGCCCAATAATAATGTGACCTGTGATTGGAGCTTCTGATCTGTTTGATTTGCTTGAAGTCTGCTTTAGGGTGGCGGATTCCCCTAAATACTCGCAATCACGAAAATCCTATAATTGTGGTTGAGAGGCAGGGATAAACACATTTCATTCTTTCATCAGACGCCATCATTGGCTTTATTTAACTCAGTTCAAAGAGCAATAGGGTGCTGTACTAGAGACGCACTAAAAATACATAAGTCTTATAGGGAAAAATTAGGAGTGTATTTATAAAAAAAAAAAAAAAAATACACAGAGCTACTCGTCCTGTGAAAATGCATGTACTTTTGTTCAGTGCGAATGAATGCACATGCACAGACACTGACTGGTTGCAATGCAGTTGCTCCAGTCTTGACATTCCATAATATACAGATGTCCACTAGATGGGGCTTTTACAATTGTCTGTATAAAAAGTTCCACCAAAAATGACTTTCAAATAAAAGTTACAATACCTTCAATTTCGTACTTGAAAAATAAACTTTAAAAAAATAAAATGTTGTACTTGAAAACAATAATTTTGTTTTATTGCACCCAACTTGTTAACATTTTATTTGGTTGCCCATAAGGAAGAGAAAATTGAAATCTTTGACCTTGTGAAGGATTGGGGAAATTATCAGTTGCACAGAAAATGACACAGCTCCATTGATACATGTGACTGGAAAGAAAAACAGTTATACTGGATTCAGATGGCAGTTTCATATCCCCAGCTTCATATTTTATGTATTATTAGCTTTTGCTTACCAAGCACAGTTTAAAGCGGAGTTCCACTCACACTGTAAAAAAATAAAAGTCAGCAGCTACAAAAACTGTAGCTGCTGACTTTTAAAAAACAGCCACTTACCTGTCCCACAATCCCGCGTTGCCCCTGCCGCAGCCCGTTTCACCAGTCGTCCTGTATTCCAGGCGCCGGCATTTTCAGTGTGGGCACCCGGCTGTGACAGCTTGCGGCCCACTGCGCATGCGCGAGAATCGCTGCGCTTCCTGAATGGCTCCGTTGTCTTCTAGGACCTGTCACGTGTCCCACAAGACTTTGGGGAGGGAGGGTAGGAGGACAACTCTCGTTTCCGATTGCCTAGGCCAGTGGTGGGCAACCTTTTTTTTCAACTGAGCCAAATCTCGCCAAAACCACGATTGAAATTTATTTTGAGAGCCACATTTTTAAAACTGAAAATACATCCCCCATATAGTAATTCATCCCCCATATAGTAATTCATCCCCCATATAGTAATTCATCCCCCATAGTAATTCATCCCCCATAGTAATTAATCCCCCATATAGTAATTCATCCCCCATATAGTAATTCATCCCCCATATAGTAATTCATCCCCCATAGTAATTCATCCCCCATATAGTAATTCATCCCCCATATAGTAATTCATCCCCCCTATAGTAATTCATCCCCCATATAGTAATTCATCCCCCATATTAATTCATCCCCCATATTAAGTCCCCAAGTCCCCCCTGTGTCAATTCACTTACCTTTGCTCCGCGCGTTCCTCTCGCCGTGTTCCCGCGCCGTTCCGGTGTAGCAAGAAAATCTGTCTCCTATGAGGATCTGTCCCCCTCGACGTATCTGCACATGTGCCAGTTTCAGGCATTAGCAGCCGATCGGCGATCTCCGGCACATGCGCAGATACGTCGAGGGGGACAGATCCTCATAGGAGACAGATTTTCATGCTACACCAGTCTTCAGGGCGGACTGTGAGAGGAGCCTAGCGGGAGCCTAGCTCCGTGGGCCGGATTAAAAGGTCCGCCGGGCCGTAGTTTGCCCATTGCTGCCCTATTGCCTGTCACCTGGTGGGCAGTGTGCTCCGGAGCCGCAGCCAAGGTGAAAAAGCCGCATGCGGCTCTGGAGCCGCGGGTTGCCGACACCCGGCCTAGGCGATCGCAGCGGAAGTGTGAGCGGGTACCTGTCAAATTCGGGTACCCCCCTCCGGTCCCCAAACGTGTCAATCCTTAATGGGGAGCGGGTGATCAATCTTTAAAGCTGAACTTCCCCTTTTGGGTGGAACTCCACTCTAAGGTTTCCACAGGGGCGGACTGACCATTTGGAAACTCGGGCACTGCCCGAGGGCCCGGGGTCAGTAGGGGGCCCCATGAGATGCCCCTGGTACCTTTTTCATAGGCTTTTTTGAGTTTGGGCAAGGACACAGGGGCCCCATGATCCCCTATTGCCCGGGGGCCCCATGAGTTGTCAGTCAGCCCCTGGGTTTCCATATCTATAAAACTCTAAGCAAAAGGTTTATTACAAAGAATAAATGTCTGTGATATGGATGACCTGCAAAATGGATTTGTAATTCTGTCCAGCTGCTGTCGTGGTCTACACATCACTGCTGCCAGACAGCATAGCCAGGAGGGGGACCTTTCTCTTTCAAGGTGGTCATACAGGGCTTAGTGAGAATTTGTCAGTTGTACGGTATGCACAAGTGCAGGATTTGCAGCGTTACATAACCTTTACAATGACATGTGCGGCTTGCTTTTCCTCTGAAAAGTGATCCACTGTGGATTGCTTTTCAGAGGCATTTGACAGACAGTGAGGACGTGTTATGTCAGTTCCTCGCTGCTTGATTTAACGCCGTAAATGCCGCTCCACTGCACTGCAATCGTGTGCATTGTGCATAGTCGCAGCACAGTCCCATACACTTGCATGGGTTGTTGGTAGTAACATCTACCACCACTAAATGCGACATGTTGATTCATTTTTTAGGCATGTGTACACAGGGCTTTTTTTCTCAGAGAATAGGTGCAGGAACTCCCCACCTTTTGAGTCACCCCTTGGTTCTACCCCCTACCCGCCTTCCAGTACGGCCCCTTTTAGAGAATACAGAACAAAGTATCATTTTGTGATGCTAAGTCATTTGTATGTAATGTGTTAATGATAACAAGAAAAGCAGTAAAATACAGTAGATCCCCTGTAGCCAGCAATAATTGATCTCTCGCACAACAATAGACCACTCCCTGTAACAAATGACCACCCCAGTAACCATAGACCCCCAGCAGCAACAACAGATCTCCCAGCAGCCAACATCAATAGGTTCTCCAGCAGCCAGCAACAATAGACTCCTGCCTCAACAGGAGATCCCTCTCAGCAACAACTGACCTCCAGCAACATAAGACACCCCCCCAGCAACAATAAACGCCCATGCAATAATAGATTCCCATCAGTGAAAATAGATGAATCCGCCCGTTCCTAACCCCAGAAACCACTAAACAGCTCATCCACTCCCTCATCATATCACGACTCGACTACTGCAACTCCCTCCTCACTGGCCTGCCTCGCCGCTGGATATCCCCGCTTCAGTCCATCCTGAATACGGCTGCCAGACTCATTCACCTTTCCAACCGCTCCATCTCCGCCACCCCCCTCTGCCAATCCCTCCACTGGTTTCCGATTGCGCAACGGATCAAATTCAAAATCCTAACACTGACGTACAAAGCTGTCCACCATACTGCCCCGAACTACATCACTGACCTAATATCCAAGTACCGCCCAGCACGCACTCTCCGCTCCTCACAAGACCTCCTTCTCTCTAGTTCCCTGGTCTCCTCCTCCCATGCCCGCCTCCAGGACTTCTCCAGGGTGTCACCCATCCTCTGGAACTCCCTGCCCCAACCCATCAGATTATCACCTACTCTCCTCTCCTTTAGGCGCACCCTGAAAACCCATCTCTTCAGGGAAGCCTACCCCACCCCCTGCTAACCTGCCGACCTCCTCCACTCTTCCTACCACTCCATCCCCCACAGCTATCTCCTCCTGTGCCACCATCCCCTCCCTCCTAGATTGTAAGCTCCAAGGAGCAGAGCCCTCGATCCCCTCATGTTTTGCATTGTATTGGTATTGTTCTGTCACATGTTCTGTCCCCCTTTGTAATGTACAGCGCTGAGCGAACTATTGGCGCTTTATAAATACTGTATAATAATAATAATAGCAGTCAGCATCAATAGATTCTCCCTGTGTGTACAGCCCTGAGAGAGTGCATGTCATTGTTCAGGGGGGGTAGTCATGAACAAAGAGAGCGTTGGGGTTTTTAGCGTTTTTTGAACACACTTTATTTACTAAAGCTGGAGAGTGCGACATCAGGCTCACTTCTGCAAAGAAACCAATCAGCTTCTAATCTCAGCTTGTTCAATTACGTTTTGGCAATAAAACCTTGAAGCTGATTGGTTTCTCTGCAGAAGTGAGTCTGATGTCTCACTCTTCAGCTTTAGAAAATAAATCCCTATGTGTCCATGTACGCATAGGGGGAGATTTACTAAAACTGGAGAGTGCAAAATCTGGTGCAGCTCTGCATGGTAGCCAATCAGCTTCTAACTTCAGCTTGTTCAATTAGGCTTTGACAAAAAAAACCCCTGGAAGCTGATTGGTTTCTGTTCAGAGCTGTACCGGGGCTCTCCAGTATCAGTAAATCCAACGCATAGTTAAAAACACATCTAACAAATCAAGTGTCATATAACCTCATACCTTAACCCTTTAACAGATTCCCCCAGTATTCAGTATCCTTTTGTGAATGTGCAAATTAAATAGTAGTAAAAAAGGTGTATATATATATATACTCACAGTAGAGCTCTTAACCTCTTGCCCTCCACAGGATTTGCCCCCCTTCATGACCAGGCCATTTTTTGCTGTTCGGCTCTGTGCAGTTTCAAGTGGTAATTGCGCAGTCATGCAATGCTGTACCCAAACGAACGTTCCTAACCCCAGACACTACTAAACAACTCATCCACTCCCTCATTATCTCACGCCTAGACTACTGCAACTCCCTCCTCACCGGCCTACCTCGTCACAGACTATCTGCGCTTCAGTCAATCCTGAACTCAGCAGCCAGACTCACCCACCTTACCAACCGCTCTGCTTCTGCCACCCCCCTCTGTCATTCCCTCCACTGGCTCCCGATTGCCCAACGCATCAAATTCAAATTACTAACACAGACATACAAAGCCATTCATAACGCTGCCCCAAACTACCTCACCGACCTGATACCCAAATACCAACCAACCCGCAATCTTCGCTCCTCACAGGACCTCCTACTTTCTAGCTCCCTGGTCTCCACCTCCCACGCCTGACTGCAGGACTTCTCCAGGACTTCCCCCATCCTCTGGAACTCACTACCCCAATCCATCAGACTGTCACCTACCCTCCTCACCTTTAGGCGCGTCCCTGAAAACCCATCTCTTCAGGGAAGCCTACCCCACCCTCACCTAACTGCCAATCTCCTCCACTCCTCCCACCACTCCATCCCCCACAGCCATTTCCTCCTGTACCACTATCCCCTCCCTCCTAGATTGTAAGCTCCAAGAAGCAGGGCCCTCGAACCCCTCGTGTATTGTTTTGTTACTGTACTGTCTCATGTACTGTCCCCCACTATAATGTACAGCGCTGAGCAAACCTTTTGGTGCTATATAAACACTGTATAATAATAATAATGATCAGGGATATTTTTTTTTACACTTTGCTTTGCAGGAGAAATAAATATCAATTCCCTTGCACTTCAAAGCTTGCTGTCATGAACTTAACTCATTCATGAACTGTCATGAATGAGCTAGGTTTTTGACAGCTCAAGATAGTGATCTGTGTTTGCCTGGAGCTGGTCACATGATACAGGGTGCTGTGATTGGACCCATGTATCATGTGACATCTGTGGGCCAATCACAGCTCAGGAAGAGAAGCAGAGCTTTTATGAATCACATTGATTCATAGCAGCTTTGCTAACATTGTGATCATGTGATCGCATGCGTGGGTTTCCTCCGGGTACTCCGTTTTCCTTCCACACTCCAAAGACATTCTCGTAGGGTAATTGGCTCCTATCTAAATTGGCCCTAGTATGTGTATGTATGAATGTGAGTTAGGAATTTTAGATTGTATGCCCCTTGAGGGTTAAGCAGGCCATAGACCAGGCCATAGACGGGTCGAACATTGGCCAATTTAAAAAAAAAAAACGAAAAATCGGTCGTTCAATCGGCCGAGGTAACCACCAATGTTAAAAAAATTGGCTGATTTTCGAACCGTCTATGGCCGTCTATTAACCCCATAACTTCCGTTCCTTGCAGAGACAGGGGAGCACACCATACAATGTGACAGCAATACAAATACATTATTTGGATTACAATGTTTTTATTTGGATACAAATGGATACATTTGTTGCAACCGCAAGACTTTTTCATATCAAATATAATATTGGACTGGACTTCCAGTTTGTAGGAAGGATTCAGATGTCTCCCATTACTATGATAGATTCACTTTAGCAGAATAAAATTTCTTCTTCTTTTTCTTCTTTGGCCAATTTGCCCATCATTGCCGGGAAAATCGGCTGATCGTCAAAATTGGGCGTGAATTTTCCAACATGACCGATAAAAAAAAATGTGCAAAAACCCCGAAAAACGGCTAACCAATTAACCCACTAACGGTGCCAAAATCGGGCGATTTTCGACCCGTCTATGGCCCCGGCATTAGAGACTGATGTGAATGAACAATATATATATACAGTCATGGCCGAAATTGTTGGCACCCTTGATATTTTTCCTGAAAATCAAGTATTTCACACAAAAAAGGTATTGCATTAACACATGTTTTGCTATACACATGTTTATTCCCTTTGTATGTATTGGAACAAATATAAAACAGAGGCAGAAAAGCAAATATGACATAATGTCACACAAAACCCCAAAAATGGGCTGGACAAAAGTATTGGCACCCTTAACTTAATATTTGGTTGCACACCCTTTGGAAAACATAACTGAAATCAGTCGCTTCCTATAACCATCAATAAGCTTCTGACACCTCTCACCCGGAATTTTGGACCACTCTTCCTTTGCAAACAGCTCCAGGTCTCTCTTATTGGAAGGACACCTTTTCCCAACAGCAATTTTAAGATCTCTCCACAGGTGTTCAATGGGATTTAGATCTGGGCTCATTGCTGGCCACTTCAGAACTCTCCAGCGCTTCTTTGCCATCCATTTCTGAGTGCTTTTTGACGTATGTTTGGGGTCATTGTCCTGCTGGAAGACCCAGGATCTTGGACGCAAACCCAGCTTTCTGACACTGGGCCCTACAGTGCGACCCAAAATCCTTTGGTAATCCTCAGATTTCATGATGCCTTGCACACAGTCAAGGCACCCAGTGCCAGAGGCAGCAAAACAACCCCAAAACATCATTGAACCTCCACCATATTTTACCGTAGGTACTGTGTTTTGTTCTTTGTAGGCCTCATTCCGTTTTCGGTAAACAGTAGAATGATGTGCTTTACCGAAAAGCTCTATCTTGGTCTCATCTGTCCACAAGACGTTTTCCCAGAAGGCTTTTGGCTTACTCAAGTACATTTTGGCAAACTGTAGTCTTGCTTTTTTATGTCTCTGTGTCAGCAGTGGGGTCCTCCTGGGTCTCCTGCCATAGCGTTTCATTTCATTTAAATGTCGACGGATAGTTCGCGCTGACACTGATGCTCCCTGAGCCTGCAGGACAGCTTGAATGTCTTTGGAACATGTTTGGGGCTGCTTATCCACCATCCGGACTATTCTGCGTTGCAATCTTTCATCAATTTTCCTCATCCGTCCACGACCAGGGAGATTAGCTACAGTGCCATGGGTTGCAAACTTCTTGATAATGTTGCGCACTGTGGACAAAGGCAAATCTAGTTCTCTGGAGATGGACTTGTAACCTTGAGATTGTTGATATTTTGCCACAATTTTGGTTCTCAGGTCCTCAGACAGTTCTCGTCTCCTCTTTCTGTTGTCCATGCTTAGTGTGGCACAGACAGACACACAATGCAAAGGTTAAGTGAACGTCTCTCCTTTTTATCTGCTTTCAGGTGTGATTTCTATATTGCCCACACCTGTTACTTGCCCCAGGTGAGTTTACAGGAGCATCACATGCTTGTAACATTCTTATTTATCCGCAGTTGTGAAAGGGTGCCAATACTTTTGTCCAGCCCATTTTTGGAGGTTTGTGTGACATTATGTCGAATTTGCTTTCTTTCCTCCCTTTTTTTGTTTTGTCCCAATACACACAAAGGGAATAAACATGTGTATAGCAAAACATGTGTTAATGCAATACGTTTCGTGAGAAATACATGATTTCCTGGAGAAATATCAAGGGTGCCAACAATTTCGGCCATGACTGTATGTAAAATGCTGCGTAAAATGGTGGCGCTATATAAGTACCTGTAATAATAATAATATCGATTACATGATCAATGGATCCCATTCATCGGGATCTTCATTCCACTGTGTTCGCAGCACTACCCTGTGTTAGTACAGCCAGAGTGACGTACCTGTAGTACATTGCGGGATAGCAGGAAACAGTTAAAGCATAAAAAAACAAAAAAACAAAAACATATAGTTCAATGTGAGAGTCCCATACACCAACAATCTTCATGCAATCTTCAATCGATATATTAATTCTTGCCAGAACAACAATATGACTTTCTTCGGCATGAACAAACACTACTGTGCCCTTCACCACACCTCATGGGTATCTCCTAAACTTATATCATGGACCCCACTGCAAAAGGAGGGTCAACTGCTCTTTTATATTAGAGACCACGTGATGAGGTCACTGCCCATCTCACGCATTGCGCCCCAGTCGGCTTTTTCAAAGGCTCCTAAGGAGCCAACTTGGGTGCAACAAATCAGGCGGGCAGTGACCTCATCACGTTGTGCGAAGCTTAGATGCCATTTTGGAAAGTCCAGTATGCTAATAGCCCGTGACATGCCTCTATAAACTTTTTAACATGTGAGTGGAATTTTAACTTTCTTATAGAAGTAAACTAGCAGTCTGCAGTATTGGATGTTTCTTTGCTTTCTTTTAATATATCTATTCCTGGGAGATCGGTAATGACCAGGTGAATGCTGAAGAAGATCGTGGTCTCTAATATAAAAGTGCAATTGGTCCTCTTTTTGCAGTGGGGTCCATGCTATAAGGTGAGGAGATACCCATGAGGTGAAGGGCACGGTGGGGTTTGTTCATGCTGAAGAAAGTCATATTGTTGTTCTGACGAGAATTAATATATCAGTTGAAGATTGCAAGAAGATTGGTTGGTGTATGGGACTCTCACATTAGACTACAGTATACCTTTGAATTCAGTCCTCTGTAGGATGATAATTTTCTTTTCCATCAAAAGATGGGGCATCCTTACGTTCCTAACACAGTCCATAGCAGTATAGATATCCAGCATTATATTATTCCCCTTTGAGATTCGATGTGTTTTCAAAGTGTACCTTTAAATTTTTTGAGCAGTATATATATATATATATATATATATATATATATATATATATATTTTTTTTTTTTTTTTTTTTGCACATTCACAAAAGCATACTAAATACTGAGGGGATCTGTTTATGATAAAGGATATGGTATGAGGTTATATGATATTTGATTTGTTAGGTGTGTTTTTAACACAGAGTTTACAATAAACCAGTGTGAATGAGGCTTTAAAGTGTTAGTAAAGTCTGATTTCCTTTTTAAATTAAAACATGTTATACTCCCCTGCTCTGTGTAATGGTATTTCCCAGAGCAGCCCCAATCCTCTTCTTAGGTTCCCCCTCTTGCAATCTTGGCTCCTCCTCTTCTTTGTGTGTCCCCATAGCAAGCTGTTTGCCATGGAGGCACATGATGCATGCTCGCTCTCAACCTGTGTGTGTAAAGAGCCACGCTCCATAGACACACAGTGGGACTTAGACCCGCCTCCTCTACTTCCTCTTCATTTCTTTTGATTAACAGCAACAAGACCCAATGGCTCCTGCTGCTGTTCAAGTCTCTGTGTGAGGAGGAAGAAAGGGGAAGAGATGCAGCAATGCACAGTGCTGGATCCATTCCCCCTCTGTTCCCCTTTACACAGGGAAGGGGGAGGACAGAGAAATATAAAACATTTTCTACTTTTTTGCAAGCAATGCATTAAGGTAAAAAACATTTTTAGGTTTAGCATCACTTTAATATTGCCCTAGTATCAGCAGCATGCACACCAAATGATTTCCTGCTAAAGCCCTGAGAGTACACACAGGGGGAGGGATTGGCGGCGCTTACATTGCAGCTACAATGGCAATGTGTAATCAAATTATTCTACACCATAGTGCCCTCTGCGCATGCGCAGGATTGGTGGCACACCCACCACTTATAGGAACTATTTGGTTTATATGTTACCAGGGTGGATTTGATTTAAATCAAGTTGGTTTTAGATCACGATTTAAATCACTAGTTAAAATGCTCGATTTAAATCATCATTTTTAGAGAGCAACTGACATCTCTGTCCCGCAGCGGCTCCTCCTCTGACCCGCTGTTGACTCACTGACAGTCGCATTCACTTTAATGGGGACGGCTGGTGATGCGCTAGTGACACAACAAGGTGAGGGACGTGGCGGCAGCAGGGGAGTAAATGCCCGCACACAGGCGCTGGCATGATGGATCTAAAATGAGAGGTGCTCTTTAACCTCCTTAGCGGTAATCCCGAGTGTAGCTCGGGGTAAAATTTCTATACCAAGAGCGGTAACCCCGAGCTACACTCGAGCTTACCATGCGGCGCTGCTCTGGGGGTCCCTGCAGCACTTACCTTGTCCTTCGCTCCCGCGATGTGTCCCCTGCAGCATCCCCGGCCATCTCCTCCGGCCGATGCCGGCATTTGGCTTCTGTGTTCCGGTCCCTGTGATGTCGGGACGTACGGGCGCCGGAACCGGCGGGAAATTTGAATTTTTTAAAAAATGTCATTTTTGCTGTCATTGCTGTTTCAATGCATTTCACATATATTTTGTCCCTACTGCTTTGACCTGTGCCCTGCCTGCATTTTGACTGTTCTTTCTGCCTGGAAACTTAGAAAAGTCCATGGCGTCCAAAAAGCGTCCCTTTACGTCAAAAGCGGTTTTAGAACAGCGATAGTAAATCAGAACCACTTGCAGAATTGAGTGATAATGATTCGTGGGGGAAATTCCTCATCAGACACTGAAAACGATTTTGCGACTTTGATTTTGTGATCAGCGATGTGCGAATTTCCCTTTGTATTTCAAATTTCAGTGTTTCTGGTTTGATTATATTATTGAATTAAATGTATTATTATTATATTATTATTTTTTATGATTATTTATTAAATTATAATTTATGATTTCGTGTTTCAAATTTTATCATATCCGGAATGTTTACTAGACTCTTGTTCGTACAGATTTCAGTGAGTTATTCCTAAAAATTACAGCCTACAATAAAAAACTACATATTTCCATGCAAAAAAATGGTACCGCTTTCAGCACAAAAAATTGGAAAGAATCATACAGCCGAGGAGGTTAAATGTCAGGAATCCGACTCATTCCTGCTGGTAGTTAGAATATTTCATATTTGCAAAACAAATGAAGGTTTCCTTTTTAGAATAATAAACTGTCAGGTTTGTAAAACAGAGATATCAGAACCGATTTTAGGTTAAAAGATTAATCACACATAGCTGAAGTACGACTCAAATCCTTTTATTTCATGTTTTTTTCTCATGGTTACTGTGAAATTGTGTGAATGCATCAATGCAGTGCATGTTATCTCAGCTTACAGAGCTTGGATTCATTGAATGGGTTTACAAAAAATGTAAATATTGCAGAATATACAGCCTCATGCTACATAACTAAGCTCTGCCTCATGCTGAATAAACTAAATTATTAATTGTATCTTAAAGAGAAAACTATCTTTAAATAGATTTTTACTCCAAAAGCATTTTATTAAAATAAATTTGATAAAAATAAAAAAAAAACTATTTAAATGAAAAAAATCTGATTTTTGAAATTTATTTAAAAAAATCATCGATTTTTATCCACCCTGTATGTTTACTATAGTTAGCACAACGTAAGGATGCACATCCTGTGCTTGCAGGTGACAAAAATAGGGGATAAGAAGTGGAGGGGCGCTTGACGGCATCCCTGATTAACTCAGCTGGCACCCGACTAAGAAAGGTTGTTGTATACTGACAGGCTTTACTACATAGTCATGCTTAAAGTGGAGTTCCACTCACCTGTCAAAAATTAAAAGTCAGCAGCTACAAAAACTGTAGCTGCTGACTTTTAAAAAACAGCAACTTACCTGTCCCTCGGTCCCGTGGTGTGTCCCCCGCAGCCTGTTTCACCGGCCGTCCTGTATTCCAGGAGGCCAGCATCTTCAGTGTGGACACCCGGCTGTGATAGCTTGTGGCTTCACAGCCGGGTACCCACTGCGCATGCGTGAGAAGCGCTGCGCTTCATGAATGGTCCTGTAGTCTTCTGGGACCTGTCACGTGTCCCAAAAGACTACAGAGAGGGAGGGAGGACACCTTCCGCTTCCAGTCGCCTAGGCGAATGGACTGAAAGTGGGAGCGGGTACCTGTCAAATTCGGATACCCGCTCCCCCCTGCCCCCCAAAGGTGCCAATCCTTAATGGGGAGCAGTCCTTAAAACGGAACTTCCCCTTTTGCGTGAAGCTCCGCTTTAAAGTTTCGATCCACGAGGAGTGTTCATGTCAAAGCCGGGGATTTTTAATTTTACAGGTATAAAAAGGGATGCTAGCGTGACGCAGGGGACTGACCATTTGTAAACTTGGGCACTGCCCGAGGGCCCGTGGTCAGTAGGGGGCCCCATGAGATGCCCCTGGTACCTTTTTCATAGGTTTTTTTGAGTTTGGGCAAGGACACAGGGGCCCCATGATCCCCTATTGTCTGGGGGCCCCATGAGTTGTCAGTCCGCCCCTGGCGTGGCAGTACTGCACGCAGTAGTAAGTGGCAAGTGTATTACTGATAGGCCGTGCACATGTTGCAGGCCAGTCCAGAGACAGTTAATCAAGATGGCAGACAGCAGTGTTAGTGCGTGTATGGAATAGTGTGTGGTGATGATGTTTCTTGTGAACAAAGGCGTAAAACCCACGGATATCTACAGAAGACTTCAAGCGCAGTACGGTGCGATCAGGGGCAGACTGACAACTCATGGGGCCCCTGGGCAATAGGGGATCATGGGGCCCCTGTGTCCTTGCCCAAACTCAAAAAAGCCTATGAAAAAGGTACCAGGGGCATCTCATGGGGCCCCCTACTGACCCCGGGCCCTCAGGCAGTGCCCGAGTTTCCAAATGGTCAGTCCGCCCCTGGGTGCAATGCTCAGCTGCAGTAAGACATTTGAGTGGTGTAAACGTTTCAAAGATGGCCATACATTTGTCAGTGATGATCTGGGCCGTGGTGGTTCCCAGTCCACAGCAGTCGTTCCTGTGAACATTCAGCGCATGGAACTCCTGATCCTAGATATTAGATGCATAACCTGTCATGAAATTGCACAAGAGATGAATCTTTCTGTGGGAACGGTGAACACAATGATGACTAAGTAAAGCAGGCTGTCCTAGGATGGGTCAGCCATACTGACAAATCTTTCTATGCTGAAGCTTTCCAGGCATTAGTTAAATGCTGGGATCAGTGTACGAAATGTAGCAGGAGAGTATGTTGAAAAATAAAAGCAGTTTCCACTCCTTAAAATTTGTTCTTTTATTATGTAAACTCAAAAGTCCCGGTTTGACATGTACACCCCTCGTACTTATTTATAATAAGGAGATCAAAGGCCGCCATTATTCTTCCTCATGTACTGATAGCTACTATGGAAAAATAACTCTTAAAGAAACTTAAGAACTCTTAAAAGGAAACTTTTTTTAAAAAAAGTTAAAAAAAGATTAGTGGAAAACCCCAGCATTCTGCAGAAATCCAGCAAGGGTAAGGTGTTTATGTGATGGAGGCAGAATTGCTCTGAAACGGCTCCCAATTTTATTTGCTTGGGTAGCTGCAAGCACCCAACAAGAGGAGGTTTGGGGTTGGTACAACCCGTACCTATGGAATGCAATGTCATTCCAGTACACTACTGAGAGGTGGAAAATCCCTTTAACAGCTGATCAGGATCCACAACACACAGCCCAGCCCATAATGACTGTTTACTGTACGGCGTTGTTATTGTGACAGCTATAAAATGTTATTGGCTAGAAATGAATTGTATGAGGAAGTTCAGGAATGTTTATTCCAGGCAAACTGGAATGACCTCATGTCATTTATTTGTTATTTTCTGATCAGCCCAGTGCCTGTGTCTGAATAAGGATGGGATATTAAATTGTAAGCTCTTTGGGGGAGCCAGCACAGGAATAAAACCAATGTGTGTAAGTCATGGATGTATAACAATTCAGTAATCAGCCAAGACACTGTAAGTACGGTATGCGTCCATGGATGGTTTCTGTGCCAAGAGCGTGCTCATGGCCTTGGCCCTGATGATTTTGTATTCCAGACAGGGATCACAGTGTCACTCTTTGAGTTACTTCTCTAATGTGCAGTAACTCAATAAAGGATTCATGAAGATGATTGGGGGCAGGAGTGGGGGGTCCCTGCAGAGTTAAAGGCAGGGTTTAGACTGACCACTCTGGTAAGTGGGAGGAATATGGGCAGGGTTGACCATTCCCAAAATGTTGGTAAGTATGTCAGTGATGTGCTTGCCATGGAAGTAGCACCATTTCTGAGTCGGCTTCCTTCACTACTGGAAGTAACAGCCACCCTGACATGTACCCTTAAAAGCCAAGCTACTGTTGTCACCGGCCTTCTTTAAATGAATCCACTAGAGGCTGCAGGACACAGAAATACCGTATGACACATCCTCTATTGGAATATATATAGAACACACTGGATGATGACACACATAGATTAGGTTTTCAACTGAGCTCTAAACCTGTGGAGTTGAGGGAAAACCCAACGCAGGATCCAACCCTACCCCACCCCTAAACACACAAGTAACATAGTAGTTCTAATACTAATTGTCTGACATTTAGTTTTTTAAAGCACTGTGTATCATGAACAACTACTATTCCTTTTCCCTAAAATACTGGTTTCACATTGTTGCTCTGGGCCTATAATAACCACGATGCCCGATGATATAGCCACTTCTGGTCACTATCAGTAAAGTGTGCTGGCACCACGGGGGAACCGCATGCTGTCAGTTTAATTTTTATTACTTCTTAGGTGTTAGCATGATGGTACTGCTTTAACCTCTCTAGCGGTATGATTATTTCAGATTTTTGGTGCTGAAAGCGGTACCATTATTTTGCATGGAAATATGTAGTTTTTTTATTGTAGGCTGTAATTTTTAGGAATAACTCACTGAAATATGTCCAAACAAGAGTCTAGTAAACATCCCGGGGATGATAAAATTTGAAACACAAAATCATAAATTATAATTTAATAAATAATCATAAAAAATAATAATATATAAATAATACATTTAATTCAATAATATAATCAAACCAAAAACACTGAAATTTGAAATATAGCGCCAAGTTCACACATTGCTGAGCAAAGTCGCAAAATCGTTTTCAGTGTCTGATGACGAATTTCCCCCACAAATCATTATCACTCAGTTCTGCAAGTGGTTCTGATTTACTATCGCTGTTCTCTAGCCGGTCTAAACCCGCTTTTGACATAAAGGAACGCTGTTTGGACGCCATGGACGTTTCTCAGTTTCCAGGCAGAAAGAACAGTAAAAATGCAGGCAGGGCACAGGACAAAGCACTCGGGACAAAATGTATGTGAAATGGGTTGAAACAGCAATGTTTTACTATGTAAAATCGTTTTGAAAAAAATTAAATTTTTTTAAAATTTTCAAATTTCCCGCCGCCGGCAGCGCCCGTATGTCCCGACGTCACAGGGACCGGAACACAGGAGGCGGATGCCGGCATCTGCCGGAGGAGATGGCCGGGGACGCTGCAGGGGACACATCGCGGGAGCGAAGGACAAGGTAAGTGCTACTGGGACTCCCTATGCAGCGCCGCATGGTAAGCCCGAGTGTAGCTCGGGGTTACCGCTTTTGGTACAGACATTTTACCCCGAGCTACACTCGGGAATACCGCTAGGGAGGTTAACGTGTTAGTCAGCAGCCCTTGTGGCCAGAGACCCCACACCGGAAGGGTAACGTCTTTTCATCTGCCAGTGACACCTGTCCTGGCACTGACTACAAAGTCATTTTCATGTAAATAGCCTTGAACATGGATGTGCCTCCACCTGTTCTGCTGCTGTTATGGCTGGGGTTTAAGTGATTAGGTGCTGAGTTTAGGCTAGGTTCACATCTGTGCGGGTGGTGCCGCTGTGGATCTGCACGTAAATCTGTGCAGCCGCACCACCCGTACAGAGAAATGCAGACCCGCGGGCGGGTGCCATTAGTTCTAATGGCACGCCGCCCGCACTGGAAAACACAACCGTACTGGGATCCGAGGTTCCCGTGTGGGCTGCATTTTCAGAAGAAGTGCAGGGACTTCTCTGCGTGTCACGGGGCAAATGAATGGGTTCTGGTGCCCGCACAAAACGTGGCCCACGAGGCTGCATATATGTGAACCAGGGCTTAGTGTGATACTCGTCAAAATTTTTTCTTCCATTGGCATATGGTATGATGTTTGTAAGCTGCTTTTCTATACAATAAAGTGAGTATGTGCTTTAATGTGGCTTCCCGGACTTTCCTTTGATCTACAACACAGGAGTGCAAACTGGGCCAACACACACACTGAAGGATTGTGGAGTGTGGGGGTGGCGAGCCTACCTGGAGCAGCACTACCTTCTCAGTTCTTCTGCACACATTACACTTTACTCTTCGGACCAAAGGTATGCTGGAAAGCTGCTGTATACTTTGCAGGGCCTTGCAGACGCGTGGTCAACGCCAAGTCCATTGGAGGGTTCTGCTATGCAGGAGACCCTAACTTAGGGTTCCTGCCAGTTAGAAGGGTAGACCATACAACCACCAATCCACCCAGCAGACAGAACCTCCATCAGACTAGCAGGGGCACAGACAGCAATCAAAATAAGTGACAGAGGTTCTAACCCTTTCACACTCTAATAAAGCTAAACAATAAAAACATTTTGGCTGGATATACACTTTAATCCATAGGCGCCAATGACTGCGTCTTCACTGACCAATCACAAGCCGGACCTACCACTTGGAGACGTTGGCACCATTAGGAGTCAGCACAATCTTCCTATTAATTTGACCAACAATGATACGAGAAATGGGAACTGATGACGTGGGTGATAATGAGAGCTGGGCAATGTTCCTTACCGCTGCGCCATTAACCCCAAAGCAGCCTATTCTCTTTCATGTCTTATTTTAACTGGGTCAACTGCGTCCTTGTATGAGCAGCGGTGGTTGTCCCTGGAGGTTTGAGTCACAGAATAAAGATGAATTTCTATGACGTGTACCAGAAATCTGCTCTTATAGGGTCCCTCATTAAAGCTGAACTCCAGGCAGACAGCTACATACACACAAAGGACCTGCCAAAGGTTTGGTATTTTTGTCCATCCAGTCCTGAGATTTACAAAACTCTGCTGCAATGCACAGCCTTGTCCGTTAAGGTTGGAGAGCTGATTTTTATCTGCTGTAGTTAAAGTGATAGTAAACAATATCTTTATTCTCCAAAAATAATCCATACGCATCCACTACTGTAATCTATTTTTCATTTCCGGGCAGCACAGTGGCTAAATGGTTAGCACTTCCACCTGGCAGTACTAGGGTTGCTGGTTCAAATCCTGACCATGGCACCACCTGCCTGGAGTTTGCATGTTCTCCCTGTGCCTGCGTGGGTTTCCTCTGGGTACTCCAGTTTCCTCCCACTCTCTAAAGACATGCTGGTAGGTTAATTAGCTCCTGTCAAAATTGTCCTTAATATGTGTATGTATGAATGTGAGTTAGGGACCTTAGATTGTACGCCCCTTGAGGGTTAGCACTTCCGCCTGGCAGTATTAGGGTCGTTGGTTCCAATCCCAGCCACAGCACCACCTGCCTGGAGTTTGCATGTTCTCCCTGTGCCTGCGTGGGTTTCCTCTGGGTACTTCGGTTTCCTCCCACACTCCAAAGACATGCTGGTAGGTGAATTGGCTCCTGTCTAAATTGTCCCTAGTATGTGTATGTATGAATGTGAGTTAGGGACCTTAGATTGCACGCCCCTTGAGGGTTAGGGACTGATGTGAATGTACAATATATATGTAAAGTGCTGCGTAAATTGACGGCGCTATATAAGTACCTGAAATAAATAAATTTCTGAGTCGTTATGCCTCCTTGTAAAGTCCTCCATGAGCTCTTGAGCCTCTCCTTTTCTCACTCATCTCCATTTGTTTGTTACAAGCAGTGTACATTAGTTGCGGTCATGTGCACTACTTTTTTCTTGAATCACTTCCCGCCGTCCATTTGCATATATGTGGCCTCTCAGCAGGTAGGCTTTAATGCCGAGCGGCTACATATATGTGTCCCTAGGTAAACATTTTACAGTGCTAGGAGCGCACTCCCTGCTCGCTCCCAGCACAGTAACTGGCAGGTACTGGATAGCTCCTGATACATACTTGCGATCGGGAGCTTTCTGACCATGTGATCTCTGTGACTGCCAATCACAGTGGTCACATGATCAGAATGCCTCCCTCCTGACATTTAGAACCTCTTAAAAGGCTGGAGGTGAAGGCAGGAAGGGGTTAAAAAATTTTTAAAATGGTAATACCTGCTCTGTGCAACAATATTACACAGATTGGTTCCTTACCTCCTCTTTGGGGCTGAGCGCTCCTTCCATTGGGTCCCCCCTTACTAAGCTGGGCTGTGTGCATTCATAGACACACATAGCACTGTAAGCCACGCTCCCACAGGCTCCAGACAGGAGTTTTCCTGACAGCAGCTGGGACCTATGGCTTCCACTCTTCTCAGGGTCTCCTGAGATGAGGAAGTGAGAGGAGCGGTGCTGCAGCCAGAGCAGCTCTGGATAGATGAAAGGAGTCAGGCAAGTGTTTGATGGGGGGGGGCGCGTTAGAACTGTTAGTGGGGTGTTTTTTTACCTTAATGCAGGGAATGAATTAAAGAAAAAACATTTAGAACCACTTTAAGGCTCCATGCACACCAGCGTTTTTTTTTTTAAAACGCTGGTAATAGTGGTTTTAGTAGTGTTTTAGTAGCATTTAGAAGCGTTAACCACCTCCTGTCCGGCCATTGTATATAAACGGCCGGACGGTGGCAGTGCAGGGTCGGGTGACCATTTAGAAACGGCCCCCTCACACCCTGCTTATGCGCGGTCCCTGTCAGCGCGCAGCACCGCGATCTGGTGCCCGCTGTGTCCTCAGGACACAGTGGAACACCGATCGTCAGACGGTACCTCTGTGCGAGGTCCTGATCATGTGATCACTGATTGGCCATTCAGTGATCACATGCAGAGTAGTAAGCAAGATGTCACTTCTGACATCATTGCTTACTACTTGTGAAATCTATGAATGATCATAAAGGTCACATGGTACAAGGCTATTCACAACAGCCTTGTACCATGTGACAAGCTGTGACCAATCACAGCTCTCACAGTAGTTCTCAATGGCTGCAAGAATGCAGCTACAGAGAAGGAGAAATGATTGCTTTTACATCCTTTATGGGTGTAAAAGCAATCAGTGTAAAAAAAAAAATCTTCATCACCCCCCACAAGTAGTACAGTGTCATTATGGTGACACTGTACTGCTAGGGTGACAATATGTAAAAAAAACAAAACATAAATGGTAATATAAAAAAATTTAAAAAAAGATAACGGAATACATTTTGGCCAAGATTTATGATGAAATATTTATTTGCAAAAACACTTTTTTTGGAGATTTTCATTTCCATAGTAAAAAAAATAAAAATCCCAGTGGTGAATAAATACCACCAAATTAAAGCTTTATCTGTCTCAAAAAAATGCTAAAAAATTCATATGGGTACAGTGTGGCATGACCGCGCAATTTTCATTCAAAGTGTGATAGCGCTGAAAGCTCAAAATTGGCCTGGACAGGAAGGGGGGGAAAGGGTCCGGACTGGAAGTGGTTAAGCTCAAAAAATGCTGGAAAAAACACTGGATAAAAAACGCTGGTAATAGTGTTTTTAGTAGTGTTTTAGTAGCATTTAGAAGCATTAAGGAGCGTTAGCATTTTATTAGCATTTTTACAATACATGTAGAAAAAAGAAAACAAATGCTCTTAGGAGTGTTTTAGTAAGTTTAGGAGCATATAGCATTTTTTTTTCTGATGAAGAAACGTTCCCAACAACTCTACAAAAATATTTTTTTTTCTGCTCCTAAGTGCTGAAACTTGAAAAATGCTACTAGCATAAAATAGTATGTATGGACATACGATAACACTACTTAGCTTCTAGGAGAAGAATAAAAATGCTGATAACAGCTTCTAAGATCTTAAAATAAATGCTAGTGTGCATGGAGGCCCAGTAACATTCATGGCTCTTGTCCCTCCTTAACCAGTGACTGGACAGTGCAAGGAGAACCAGCAGACTGATGAGCTCATCTCTCTGTCACTCTGCTCTCTCCTCCTATCACCATGTTCTTTAGTGTCACATGAGCACTGCACAACTGATTGGCTTTCTGGGCTGCTTCTCCCTCTTCCGGTCTGAGCTCTGTCGTGTAGGAAATTGTACCATCATATGCTTTAAGTCAGCTTGTAAATGCCATGTGTGGGAAACCGGTCCATTGTTAGAGGAGGGAAAAAAAAAAACTACAGACGGCCATTTTCACCAAGAACGGATATTTCAGATTTATGTGGTTGATGGTGAGCTGAATCATGCTGACATCTTAGAACTCTTCTGTATTCCAGTGCTGAGACATCTCATGCAATGCTTATACTTTCACCCAATTGCTAAAGTCATTGCAACACCAAATGACGGTGTCACTGTCCCCGATGGTTTATCCATAACGTAGAATGGCCACATATCATGGGACGCCATCCATGACAAAGTGCCACCCTACATGATGGCTGACACCTGATTCTTATGTTATGGGCAATGAAGACACTTATTTTATTGTAGAATTCCTGCTTTATATATTATATGTGGTTGGCTGATACTGCACAGACTTTGTACAAACTCATTGCGGTTATCACCCTCAGCTTCCTGTTGTAGTCCTCCTGGGGACCTGGCAGGAGGCAGATAACCATCAGAGGTTTTTTTAATTAAAAACGAAACCATATTAGCGGAAGTACTTACAATTTTACACACGAAAAATATAGATTGCTTGAAAAGCCATTGCTCTGCAGTCCAGCAAGGCAGCTTTTTTGCACTTTGCAAGTGTCGTATTCCCCCTGTAATATCTTATTACAGTAACCCGGCTCCCGAGTGTCTTATTCCCCCTGTAATATCTTATTACAGTAACCCGGCTCCCGAGTGTCTTATTCCCACTGTAATATCTTATTACGGTAACCCGGCTCCCGAGTGTCTTATTACCCTGTAATATCTTATTACAGTAACCCGGCTCCCGAGTGTCTTATTACCCTGTAATATCTTATTACGGTAACCCGGCTCCCGAGTGTCTTATTACCCTGTAATATCTTATTACGGTAACCCGGCTCCTGAGTGTCTTATTCCCCCTGTAATATCTTATTACAGTAACCCGGCTCCCGAGTGTCTTATTACCCTGTAATATCTTATTACAGTAACCCGGCTCCCGAGTGTCTTATTCCCCCTGTAATATCTTATTACGGTAACCCGGCTCCCAAGTGTCTTATTACCCCTGTAATATCTTATTACAGTAACCCGGCTCCCGAGTGTCTTATTACCCTGTAATATCTTATTACAGTAACCCGGCTCCTGAGTGTCTTATTACCCCTGTAAAATCTTATTATGGTAACCCGGCTCCCGAGTGTCTTATTACCCTGTAATATCTTATTACAGTAACCCGGCTCCCGAGTGTCTTATTACCCCTGTAATATCTTATTACAGTAACCCGGCTCCTGAGTGTCTTATTACCCTGTAATATCTTATTACAGTAACCCGGTTCCCGAGTGTCTTATTACCCCTGTAATATCTTATTACAGTAACCCGGCTCCCGAGTGTCTTATTCCCCTGTAATATCTTATTACGGTAACCCGGCTCCCTTGTGTATTATTACCCTGTAATATCTTATTACAGTAACCCGGCTCCCGTGTGTCTTATTCCCCTGTAATATCTTATTACGGTAACCCGGCTCCCTTGTGTATTATTACCCTGTAATATCTTATTACGGTAACCCGGCTCCCGAGTGTCTTATTCCCCTGTAATATCTTATTACAGTAACCCGGCTCCCGAGTGTCTTATTCCCCTGTAATATCTTATTACGGTAACCCGGCTCCCGAGTGTCTTATTCCCCTGTAATATCTTATTACGGTAACCCGGCTCCCGAGTGTCTTATTCCCCTGTAATATCTTATTACGGTAACCCGGCTCCCGAGTGTCTTATTCCCCCTGTAATATCTTATTACGGTAACCCGGCTCCCGAGTGTCTTATTCCCCCTGTAATATCTTATTACGGTAACCCGGCTCCCGAGTGTCTTATTACCCTGTAATATCTTATTATGGCAACCCGGCTCCTCAGTGTCTTATTTCCCCTGTAATATCTTATTACGGTAACCCGGCTCCCGAGTGTCTTATTACCCTGTAATATCTTATTACGGTAACCCGGCTCCCGAGTGTCTTATTCCCCCTGTAATATCTTATTACGGTAACCCGGCTCCCGAGTGTCTTATTCCCCCTGTAATATCTTATTACGGTAACCCGGCTCCCGAGTGTCTTATTTCCCCTGTAATATCTTATTACGGTAACCCGGCTCCCGAGTGTCTTATTACCCTGTAATATCTTATTACAGTAACCCGGCTCCCGAGTGTCTTATTACCCCTGTAATATCTTATTACAGTAACCCGGCTCCTGAGTGTCTTATTACCCTGTAATATCTTATTACAGTAACCCGGTTCCCGAGTGTCTTATTACCCCTGTAATATCTTATTACAGTAACCCGGCTCCCGAGTGTCTTATTCCCCTGTAATATCTTATTACAGTAACCCGGCTCCCTTGTGTATTATTACCCTGTAATATCTTATTACAGTAACCCGGCTCCCGTGTGTCTTATTCCCCTGTAATATCTTATTACGGTAACCCGGCTCCCTTGTGTATTATTACCCTGTAATATCTTATTACGGTAACCCGGCTCCCGAGTGTCTTATTCCCCTGTAATATCTTATTACAGTAACCCGGCTCCCGAGTGTCTTATTCCCCTGTAATATCTTATTACGGTAACCCGGCTCCCGAGTGTCTTATTCCCCTGTAATATCTTATTACGGTAACCCGGCTCCCGAGTGTCTTATTCCCCTGTAATATCTTATTACGGTAACCCGGCTCCCGAGTGTCTTATTCCCCCTGTAATATCTTATTACGGTAACCCGGCTCCCGAGTGTCTTATTCCCCTGTAATATCTTATTACGGTAACCCGGCTCCCGAGTGTCTTATTCCCCCTGTAATATCTTATTACGGTAACCCGGCTCCCGAGTGTCTTATTCCCCCTGTAATATCTTATTACGGTAACCCGGCTCCCGAGTGTCTTATTACCCTGTAATATCTTATTACGGCAACCCGGCTCCTCAGTGTCTTATTTCCCCTGTAATATCTTATTACGGTAACCCGGCTCCCGAGTGTCTTATTACCCTGTAATATCTTATTACGGTAACCCGGCTCCCGAGTGTCTTATTCCCCCTGTAATATCTTATTACGGTAACCCGGCTCCCGAGTGTCTTATTCCCCCTGTAATATCTTATTACGGTAACCCGGCTCCCGAGTGTCTTATTTCCCCTGTAATATCTTATTACGGTAACCCGGCTCCCGAGTGTCTTATTCCCCCTGTAATATCTTATTACGGTAACCCGGCTCCCGAGTGTCTTATTCCCCCTGTAATATCTTATTACGGTAACCCGGCTCCCGAGTGTCTTATTCCCCCTGTAATATCTTATTACGGTAACCCGGCTCCCGAGTGTCTTATTCCCCCTGTAATATCTTATTACGGTAACCCGGCTCCCGAGTGTCTTATTCCCCCTGTAATATCTTATTACTGTAACCCGGCTCCCGAGTGTCTTATTCCCCCTGTAATATCTTATTACGGTAACCCGGCTCCCGAGTGTCTTATTCCCCCTGTAATATCTTATTACTGTAACCCGGCTCCCGAGTGTCTTATTACCCTGTAATATCTTATTACGGTAACCCGGCTCCCGAGTGTCTTATTCCCCCTGTAATATCTTATTACTGTAACCCGGCTCCCGAGTGTCTTATTCCCCCTGTAATATCTTATTACGGTAACCCGGCTCCCGAGTGTCTTATTCCCCTGTAATATCTTATTACGGTAACCCGGCTCCCGAGTGTCCTTATTACCCCTGTAATATCTTATTACGGTATCCCGGCTCCCGAGTGTCTTATTCCCCCTGTGATATCTTATTACGGTAACCCGGCTCCCGAGTGTCTTATTCCCCCTGTAATATCTTATTACGGTAACCCGGCTCCCGAGTGTCTTATTCCCCCTGTAATATCTTATTACGGTAACCCGGCTCCCGAGTGTCTTATTCCCCTGTAATATCTTATTACGGTAACCCGGCTCCCGAGTGTCTTATTCCCCCTGTAATATCTTATTACAGTAACCCGGCTCCCGAGTGTCTTATTACCCTGTAATATCTTATTACAGTAACCCGGCTCCCGAGTGTCTTATTACCCTGTAATATCTTATTACAGTAACCCGGCTCCCGAGTGTCTTATTCCCCCTGTAATATCTTATTACGGTAACCCGGCTCCCGAGTGTCTTATTCCCCCTGTAATATCTTATTACGGTAACCTGGCTCCCGAGTGTCTTATTACCCTGTAATATCTTATTACGGTAACCCGGCTCCTGAGTGTCTTATTCCCCCTGTAATATCTTATTACGGTAACCCGGCTCCTGAGTGTCTTATTCCCCCTGTAATATCCTATTACAGTAACCCGGCTCCCGAGTGTCTTATTTCCCCTGTAATATCTTATTACAGTAACCCGGCTCCTGAGTGTCTTATTACCCTGTAATATCTTATTACAGTAACCCGACTCCTGAGTGTCTTATTACCCCTGTAATATCTTATTACAGTAACCCGGCTCCTGAGTGTCTTATTCCCCCTGTAATATCTTATTACAGTAACCCGGTTCCCGAGTGTCTTATTACCCTGTAATATCTTATTACAGTAACCCGGCTCCCGAGTGTCTTATTCCCCTGTAATATCTTATTACAGTAACCCGGCTCCCGAGTGTCTTATTACCCTGTAATATCTTATTACGGTAACCCGGCTCCCGAGTGTCTTATTCCCCTGTAATATCTTATTACTGTAACCCGGCTCCCGAGTGTCTTATTCCCCCTGTAATATCTTATTACGGTAACCCGGCTCCCGAGTGTCTTATTCCCCCTGTAATATCTTATTACGGTAACCCGGCTCCCGAGTGTCTTATTCCCCTGTAATATCTTATTACGGTAACCCGGCTCCCGAGTGTCTTATTCCCCTGTAATATCTTATTACGGTAACCCGGCTCCCGAGTGTCTTATTCCCCCTGTAATATCTTATTACTGTAACCCGGCTCCCGAGTGTCTTTTTCCCCCTGTAATATCTTATTACGGTAACCCGGCTCCCGAGTGTCTAATTACCCTGTAATATCTTATTATGGCAACCCGGCTCCTCAGTGTCTTATTTCCCCTGTAATATCTTATTACGGTAACCCGGCTCCCGAGTGTCTTATTACCCTGTAATATCTTATTACAGTAACCCGGCTCCCGAGTGTCTTATTCCCCCTGTAATATCTTATTACGGTAACCCGGCTCCCAAGTGTCTTATTCCCCCTGTAATATCTTATTACGGTAACCCGGCTCCCGAGTGTCTTATTCCCCCTGTAATATCTTATTACTGTAACCCGGCTCCCGAGTGTCTTATTCCCCCTGTAATATCTTATTACGGTAACCCGGCTCCCGAGTGTCTTATTCCCCCTGTAATATCTTATTACTGTAACCCGGCTCCCGAGTGTCTTATTACCCCTGTAATATCTTATTACTGTAACCCGGCTCCCGAGTGTCTTATTCCCCCTGTAATATCTTATTACGGTAACCCGGCTCCCGAGTGTCTTATTCCCCTGTAATATCTTATTACGGTAACCCGGCTCCCGAGTGTCCTTATTACCCTGTAATATCTTATTACAGTAACCCGGCTCCCGAGTGTCTTATTCCCCCTGTAATATCTTATTACGGTATCCCGGCTCCCGAGTGTCTTATTCCCCCTGTAATATCTTATTACGGTAACCCGGCTCCCAAGTGTCTTATTACCCCTGTAATATCTTATTACAGTAACCCGGCTCCCGAGTGTCTTATTACCCTGTAATATCTTATTACAGTAACCCGGCTCCCGAGTGTCTTATTACCCCTGTAATATCTTATTACAGTAACCCGGCTCCTGAGTGTCTTATTACCCTGTAATATCTTATTACAGTAACCCGGTTCCCGAGTGTCTTATTACCCCTGTAATATCTTATTACAGTAACCCGGCTCCCGAGTGTCTTATTCCCCTGTAATATCTTATTACGGTAACCCGGCTCCCGAGTGTCTTATTCCCCTGTAATATCTTATTACAGTAACCCGGCTCCCGAGTGTCTTATTCCCCTGTAATATCTTATTACGGTAACCCGGCTCCCGAGTGTCTTATTCCCCTGTAATATCTTATTACGGTAACCCGGCTCCCGAGTGTCTTATTCCCCTGTAATATCTTATTACGGTAACCCGGCTCCCGAGTGTCTTATTCCCCCTGTAATATCTTATTACGGTAACCCGGCTCCCGAGTGTCTTATTCCCCCTGTAATATCTTATTACGGTAACCCGGCTCCCGAGTGTCTTATTACCCTGTAATATCTTATTATGGCAACCCGGCTCCTCAGTGTCTTATTTCCCCTGTAATATCTTATTACGGTAACCCGGCTCCCGAGTGTCTTATTACCCTGTAATATCTTATTATGGTAACCCGGCTCCCGAGTGTCTTATTCCCCCTGTAATATCTTATTACGGTAACCCGGCTCCCGAGTGTCTTATTCCCCCTGTAATATCTTATTACGGTAACCCGGCTCCCGAGTGTCTTATTTCCCCTGTAATATCTTATTACGGTAACCCGGCTCCCGAGTGTCTTATTCCCCCTGTAATATCTTATTACGGTAACCCGGCTCCCGAGTGTCTTATTCTCCCTGTAATATCTTATTACGGTAACCCGGCTCCCGAGTGTCTTATTCCCCCTGTAATATCTTATTACGGTAACCCGGCTCCCGAGTGTCTTATTTCCCCTGTAATATCTTATTACGGTAACCCGGCTCCCGAGTGTCTTATTACCCTGTAATATCTTATTACGGTAACCCGGCTCCCGAGTGTCTTATTCCCCCTGTAATATCTTATTACGGTAACCCGGCTCCCGAGTGTCTTATTCCCCCTGTAATATCTTATTACGGTAACCCGGCTCCCGAGTGTCTTATTTCCCCTGTAATATCTTATTACGGTAACCCGGCTCCCGAGTGTCTTATTACCCTGTAATATCTTATTATGGCAACCCGGCTCCTCAGTGTCTTATTTCCCCTGTAATATCTTATTACGGTAACCCGGCTCCCGAGTGTCTTATTACCCTGTAATATCTTATTACGGTAACCCGGCTCCCGAGTGTCTTATTCCCCCTGTAATATCTTATTACGGTAACCCGGCTCCCGAGTGTCTTATTCCCCCTGTAATATCTTATTACGGTAACCCGGCTCCCGAGTGTCTTATTTCCCCTGTAATATCTTATTACGGTAACCCGGCTCCCGAGTGTCTTATTCCCCCTGTAATATCTTATTACGGTAACCCGGCTCCCGAGTGTCTTATTCTCCCTGTAATATCTTATTACGGTAACCCGGCTCCCGAGTGTCTTATTCCCCCTGTAATATCTTATTACGGTAACCCGGCTCCCGAGTGTCTTATTTCCCCTGTAATATCTTATTACGGTAACCCCGCTCCCGAGTGTCTTATTACCCTGTAATATCTTATTACGGTAACCCGGCTCCCGAGTGTCTTATTCCCCCTGTAATATCTTATTACGGTAACCCGGCTCCCGAGTGTCTTATTCCCCCTGTAATATCTTATTACGGTAACCCGGCTCCCGAGTGTCTTATTTCCCCTGTAATATCTTATTACGGTAACCCGGCTCCCGAGTGTCTTATTCCCCCTGTAATATCTTATTACGGTAACCCGGCTCCCGAGTGTCTTATTCCCCCTGTAATATCTTATTACGGTAACCCGGCTCCCGAGTGTCTTATTCCCCCTGTAATATCTTATTACGGTAACCCGGCTCCCGAGTGTCTTATTCCCCCTGTAATATCTTATTACGGTAACCCGGCTCCCGAGTGTCTTATTCCCCCTGTAATATCTTATTACTGTAACCCGGCTCCCGAGTGTCTTATTCCCCCTGTAATATCTTATTACGGTAACCCGGCTCCCGAGTGTCTTATTCCCCCTGTAATATCTTATTACTGTAACCCGGCTCCCGAGTGTCTTATTACCCTGTAATATCTTATTACGGTAACCCGGCTCCCGAGTGTCTTATTCCCCCTGTAATATCTTATTACTGTAACCCGGCTCCCGAGTGTCTTATTCCCCCTGTAATATCTTATTACGGTAACCCGGCTCCCGAGTGTCTTATTCCCCTGTAATATCTTATTACGGTAACCCGGCTCCCGAGTGTCCTTATTACCCCTGTAATATCTTATTACGGTATCCCGGCTCCCGAGTGTCTTATTCCCCCTGTGATATCTTATTACGGTAACCCGGCTCCCGAGTGTCTTATTCCCCCTGTAATATCTTATTACGGTAACCCGGCTCCCGAGTGTCTTGTTCCCCCTGTAATATCTTATTACGGTAACCCGGCTCCCGAGTGTCTTATTCCCCTGTAATATCTTATTACGGTAACCCGGCTCCCGAGTGTCTTATTCCCCCTGTAATATCTTATTACAGTAACCCGGCTCCCGAGTGTCTTATTCCCCTGTAATATCTTATTACGGTAACCCGGCTCCCGAGTGTCTTATTACCCTGTAATATCTTATTACGGTAACCCGGCTCCCGAGTGTCTTATTACCCTGTAATATCTTATTACGGTAACCCGGCTCCCGAGTGTCTTATTCCCCCTGTAATATCTTATTACGGTAACCCGGCTCCCGAGTGTCTTATTCCCCCTGTAATATCTTATTACGGTAACCTGGCTCCCGAGTGTCTTATTACCCTGTAATATCTTATTACGGTAACCCGGCTCCCGAGTGTCTTATTCCCCTGTAATATCTTATTACAGTAACCCGGCTCCCGAGTGTCTTATTCCCCTGTAATATCTTATTACGGTAACCCGGCTCCCGAGTGTCTTATTCCCCTGTAATATCTTATTACGGTAACCCGGCTCCCGAGTGTCTTATTCCCCTGTAATATCTTATTACGGTAACCCGGCTCCCGAGTGTCTTATTCCCCCTGTAATATCTTATTACGGTAACCCGGCTCCCGAGTGTCTTATTCCCCCTGTAATATCTTATTACGGTAACCCGGCTCCCGAGTGTCTTATTACCCTGTAATATCTTATTATGGCAACCCGGCTCCTCAGTGTCTTATTTCCCCTGTAATATCTTATTACGGTAACCCGGCTCCCGAGTGTCTTATTACCCTGTAATATCTTATTATGGTAACCCGGCTCCCGAGTGTCTTATTCCCCCTGTAATATCTTATTACGGTAACCCGGCTCCCGAGTGTCTTATTCCCCCTGTAATATCTTATTACGGTAACCCGGCTCCCGAGTGTCTTATTTCCCCTGTAATATCTTATTACGGTAACCCGGCTCCCGAGTGTCTTATTCCCCCTGTAATATCTTATTACGGTAACCCGGCTCCCGAGTGTCTTATTCCCCCTGTAATATCTTATTACGGTAACCCGGCTCCCGAGTGTCTTATTTCCCCTGTAATATCTTATTACGGTAACCCCGCTCCCGAGTGTCTTATTACCCTGTAATATCTTATTACGGTAACCCGGCTCCCGAGTGTCTTATTCCCCCTGTAATATCTTATTACGGTAACCCGGCTCCCGAGTGTCTTATTCCCCCTGTAATATCTTATTACGGTAACCCGGCTCCCGAGTGTCTTATTTCCCCTGTAATATCTTATTACGGTAACCCGGCTCCCGAGTGTCTTATTCCCCCTGTAATATCTTATTACGGTAACCCGGCTCCCGAGTGTCTTATTCCCCCTGTAATATCTTATTACGGTAACCCGGCTCCCGAGTGTCTTATTCCCCCTGTAATATCTTATTACGGTAACCCGGCTCCCGAGTGTCTTATTCCCCCTGTAATATCTTATTACGGTAACCCGGCTCCCGAGTGTCTTATTCCCCCTGTAATATCTTATTACTGTAACCCGGCTCCCGAGTGTCTTATTCCCCCTGTAATATCTTATTACGGTAACCCGGCTCCCGAGTGTCTTATTCCCCCTGTAATATCTTATTACTGTAACCCGGCTCCCGAGTGTCTTATTACCCTGTAATATCTTATTACGGTAACCCGGCTCCCGAGTGTCTTATTCCCCCTGTAATATCTTATTACTGTAACCCGGCTCCCGAGTGTCTTATTCCCCCTGTAATATCTTATTACGGTAACCCGGCTCCCGAGTGTCTTATTCCCCTGTAATATCTTATTACGGTAACCCGGCTCCCGAGTGTCCTTATTACCCCTGTAATATCTTATTACGGTATCCCGGCTCCCGAGTGTCTTATTCCCCCTGTGATATCTTATTACGGTAACCCGGCTCCCGAGTGTCTTATTCCCCCTGTAATATCTTATTACGGTAACCCGGCTCCCGAGTGTCTTGTTCCCCCTGTAATATCTTATTACGGTAACCCGGCTCCCGAGTGTCTTATTCCCCTGTAATATCTTATTACGGTAACCCGGCTCCCGAGTGTCTTATTCCCCCTGTAATATCTTATTACAGTAACCCGGCTCCCGAGTGTCTTATTCCCCTGTAATATCTTATTACAGTAACCCGGCTCCCGAGTGTCTTATTACCCTGTAATATCTTATTACAGTAACCCGGCTCCCGAGTGTCTTATTACCCTGTAATATCTTATTACGGTAACCCGGCTCCCGAGTGTCTTATTCCCCCTGTAATATCTTATTACGGTAACCCGGCTCCCGAGTGTCTTATTCCCCCTGTAATATCTTATTACGGTAACCTGGCTCCCGAGTGTCTTATTACCCTGTAATATCTTATTACGGTAACCCGGCTCCTGAGTGTCTTATTCCCCCTGTAATATCTTATTACGGTAACCCGGCTCCTGAGTGTCTTATTCCCCCTGTAATATCCTATTACAGTAACCCGGCTCCCGAGTGTCTTATTTCCCCTGTAATATCTTATTACAGTAACCCGGCTCCTGAGTGTCTTATTACCCCTGTAATATCTTATTACAGTAACCCGGCTCCTGAGTGTCTTATTCCCCCTGTAAAATCTTATTACAGTAACCCGGTTCCCGAGTGTCTTATTACCCTGTAATATCTTATTACAGTAACCCGGCTCCCGAGTGTCTTATTCCCCCTGTAATATCTTATTACGGTAACCCGGCTCCCGAGTGTCTTATTTCCCCTGTAATATCTTATTACGGTAACCCGGCTCCCGAGTGTCTTATTCCCCCTGTAATATCTTATTACGGTAACCCGGCTCCCGAGTGTCTTATTCCCCCTGTAATATCTTATTACGGTAACCCGGCTCCCGAGTGTCTTATTCCCCCTGTAATATCTTATTACGGTAACCCGGCTCCCGAGTGTCTTATTTCCCCTGTAATATCTTATTACGGTAACCCGGCTCCCGAGTGTCTTATTACCCTGTAATATCTTATTACGGTAACCCGGCTCCCGAGTGTCTTATTCCCCCTGTAATATCTTATTACGGTAACCCGGCTCCCGAGTGTCTTATTCCCCCTGTAATATCTTATTACGGTAACCCGGCTCCCGAGTGTCTTATTTCCCCTGTAATATCTTATTACGGTAACCCGGCTCCCGAGTGTCTTATTCCCCCTGTAATATCTTATTACGGTAACCCGGCTCCCGAGTGTCTTATTCCCCCTGTAATATCTTATTACGGTAACCCGGCTCCCGAGTGTCTTATTCCCCCTGTAATATCTTATTACGGTAACCCGGCTCCCGAGTGTCTTATTCCCCCTGTAATATCTTATTACGGTAACCCGGCTCCCGAGTGTCTTATTCCCCCTGTAATATCTTATTACTGTAACCCGGCTCCCGAGTGTCTTATTCCCCCTGTAATATCTTATTACGGTAACCCGGCTCCCGAGTGTCTTATTCCCCCTGTAATATCTTATTACTGTAACCCGGCTCCCGAGTGTCTTATTACCCTGTAATATCTTATTACGGTAACCCGGCTCCCGAGTGTCTTATTCCCCCTGTAATATCTTATTACTGTAACCCGGCTCCCGAGTGTCTTATTCCCCCTGTAATATCTTATTACGGTAACCCGGCTCCCGAGTGTCTTATTCCCCTGTAATATCTTATTACGGTAACCCGGCTCCCGAGTGTCCTTATTACCCCTGTAATATCTTATTACAGTAACCCGGCTCCCGAGTGTCTTATTCCCCTGTAATATCTTATTACGGTAACCCGGCTCCCGAGTGTCTTATTCCCCCTGTAATATCTTATTACAGTAACCCGGCTCCCGAGTGTCTTATTCCCCTGTAATATCTTATTACAGTAACCCGGCTCCCGAGTGTCTTATTACCCTGTAAAATCTTATTACAGTAACCCGGCTCCCGAGTGTCTTATTACCCTGTAATATCTTATTACAGTAACCTGGCTCCCGAGTGTCTTATTCCCCCTGTAATATCTTATTACGGTAACCCGGCTCCCGAGTGTCTTATTCCCCCTGTAATATCTTATTACGGTAACCTGGCTCCCGAGTGTCTTATTACCCTGTAATATCTTATTACGGTAACCCGGCTCCTGAGTGTCTTATTCCCCCTGTAATATCTTATTACGGTAACCCGGCTCCTGAGTGTCTTATTCCCCCTGTAATATCCTATTACAGTAACCCGGCTCCCGAGTGTCTTATTTCCCCTGTAATATCTTATTACAGTAACCCGGCTCCTGAGTGTCTTATTACCCTGTAATATCTTATTACAGTAACCCGACTCCTGAGTGTCTTATTACCCCTGTAATATCTTATTACAGTAACCCGGCTCCTGAGTGTCTTATTCCCCCTGTAAAATCTTATTACAGTAACCCGGTTCCCAAGTGTCTTATTACCCTGTAATATCTTATTACAGTAACCCGGCTCCCGAGTGTCTTATTCCCCTGTAATATCTTATTACGGTAACCCGGCTCCCGAGTGTCATATTACCCTGTAATATCTTATTACGGTAACCCGGCTCCCGAGTGTCTTATTCCCCTGTAATATCTTATTACAGTAACCCGACTCCTGAGTGTCTTATTACCCCTGTAATATCTTATTACAGTAACCCGGCTCCTGAGTGTCTTATTCCCCCTGTAAAATCTTATTACAGTAACCCGGTTCCCGAGTGTCTTATTACCCTGTAATATCTTATTACAGTAACCCGGCTCCCGAGTGTCTTATTCCCCTGTAATATCTTATTACAGTAACCCGGCTCCCGAGTGTCTTATTACCCTGTAATATCTTATTACGGTAACCCGGCTCCCGAGTGTCTTATTCCCCTGTAATATCTTATTACTGTAACCCGGCTCCCGAGTGTCTTATTCCCCCTGTAATATCTTATTACGGTAACCCGGCTCCCGAGTGTCTTATTCCCCCTGTAATATCTTATTACGGTAACCCGGCTCCCGAGTGTCTTATTCCCCTGTAATATCTTATTACGGTAACCCGGCTCCCGAGTGTCTTATTCCCCTGTAATATCTTATTACGGTAACCCGGCTCCCGAGTGTCTTATTCCCCCTGTAATATCTTATTACTGTAACCCGGCTCCCGAGTGTCTTTTTCCCCCTGTAATATCTTATTACGGTAACCCGGCTCCCGAGTGTCTAATTACCCTGTAATATCTTATTATGGCAACCCGGCTCCTCAGTGTCTTATTTCCCCTGTAATATCTTATTACGGTAACCCGGCTCCCGAGTGTCTTATTACCCTGTAATATCTTATTACAGTAACCCGGCTCCCGAGTGTCTTATTCCCCCTGTAATATCTTATTACGGTAACCCGGCTCCCGAGTGTCTTATTCCCCCTGTAATATCTTATTACGGTAACCCGGCTCCCAAGTGTCTTATTCCCCCTGTAATATCTTATTACGGTAACCCGGCTCCCGAGTGTCTTATTCCCCCTGTAATATCTTATTACTGTAACCCGGCTCCCGAGTGTCTTATTCCCCCTGTAATATCTTATTACGGTAACCCGGCTCCCGAGTGTCTTATTCCCCCTGTAATATCTTATTACTGTAACCCGGCTCCCGAGTGTCTTATTACCCCTGTAATATCTTATTACTGTAACCCGGCTCCCGAGTGTCTTATTCCCCCTGTAATATCTTATTACGGTAACCCGGCTCCCGAGTGTCTTATTCCCCTGTAATATCTTATTACGGTAACCCGGCTCCCGAGTGTCCTTATTACCCTGTAATATCTTATTACAGTAACCCGGCTCCCGAGTGTCTTATTCCCCCTGTAATATCTTATTACGGTATCCCGGCTCCCGAGTGTCTTATTCCCCCTGTAATATCTTATTACGGTAACCCGGCTCCCGAGTGTCTTATTCCCCCTGTAATATCTTATTACGGTAACCCGGCTCCCGAGTGTCTTATTCCCCCTGTAATATCTTATTACGGTAACCCGGCTCCCGACTGTCTTATTCCCCCTGTAATATCTTATTACGGTAACCCGGCTCCCGAGTGTCTTATTCCCCTGTAATATCTTATTACGGTAACCCGGCTCCCGAGTGTCTTATTCCCCCCGTAATATCTTATTACGGTAACCCGGCTCCCGAGTGTCTTATTCCCCCCTGTAATATCTTATTATGGTAACCCGGCTCCCGAGTGTCTTATTCCCCCCGTAATATCTTATTACGGTAACCCGGCTCCCGAGTGTCTTATTCCCCCCGTAATATCTTAATACGGTAACCCGGCTCCCGAGTGTCTTATTCCCCCCGTAATATCTTATTACGGTAACCCGGCTCCCGAGTGTCTTATTCCCCCCTGTAATATCTTATTACGGTAACCCGGCTCCCGAGTGTCTTATTCCCCCCGTAATATCTTATTACGGTAACCCGGCTTCCGAGTGTCTTATTCCCCCCGTAATATCTTATTACGGTAACCCGGCTCCCGAGTGTCTTATTCCCCCCGTAATATCTTATTACGGTAACCCGGCTCCCGAGTGTCTTATTCCCCCCGTAATATCTTATTACGGTAACCCGGCTCCCGAGTGTCTTATTCCCCCTGTAATATCTTATTACGGTAACCCGGCTCCCGAGTGTCTTATTCCCCCTGTAATATCTTATTACGGTAACCCGGCTCCCGAGTGTCTTATTCCCCCCGTAATATCTTATTACGGTAACCCGGCTCCCGAGTGTCTTATTCCCCCCGTAATATCTTATTACGGTAACCCGGCTCCCGAGTGTCTTATTCCCCCCTGTAATATCTTATTACGGTAACCCGGCTCCCGAGTGTCTTATTCCCCCCGTAATATCTTATTACGGTAACCCGGCTTCCGAGTGTCTTATTCCGCCCGTAATATCTTATTACGGTAACCCGGCTCCCGAGTGTCTTATTCCCCCCGTAATATCTTATTACGGTAACTCGGCTCCCGAGTGTCTTATTCCCCCCGTAATATCTTATTACGGTAACCCGGCTCCCGAGTGTCTTATTCCCCTTGTAATATCTTATTACGGTAACCCGGCTCCCGAGTGTCTTATTCCCCCTGTAATATCTTATTACGGTAACCCGGCTCCCGAGTGTCTTATTCCCCCTGTAATATCTTATTACGGTAACCCGGCTCCCGAGTGTCTTATTCCCCCTGTAATATCTTATTACAGTAACCCGGCTCCCGAGTGTCTTATTCCCCCTGTAATATCTTATTACAGTAACCCGGCTCCTGAGTGTCTTATTCCCCCTGTAATATCTTATTACAGTAACCCGGCTCCTGAGTGTCTTATATCCCTGTAATATCTTATTACGGTAACCCGGCTCCCGAGCGTCTTATTCCCCTGTAATATCTTATTACGGTAACCCGGCTCCTGAGTGTCTTATTCCCCCTGTAATATCTTATTACGGTAACCCGGCTCCTGAGTGTCTTATTCCCCCTGTAATATCCTATTACAGTAACCCGGCTCCCGAGTGTCTTATTTCCCCTGTAATATCTTATTACAGTAACCCGGCTCCTGAGTGTCTTATTACCCTGTAATATCTTATTACAGTAACCCGACTCCTGAGTGTCTTATTACCCCTGTAATATCTTATTACAGTAACCCGGCTCCTGAGTGTCTTATTCCCCCTGTAAAATCTTATTACAGTAACCCGGTTCCCAAGTGTCTTATTACCCTGTAATATCTTATTACAGTAACCCGGCTCCTGAGTGTCTTATTCCCCTGTAATATCTTATTACGGTAACCCGGCTCCCGAGTGTCATATTACCCTGTAATATCTTATTACGGTAACCCGGCTCCCGAGTGTCTTATTCCCCTGTAATATCTTATTACAGTAACCCGACTCCTGAGTGTCTTATTACCCCTGTAATATCTTATTACAGTAACCCGGCTCCTGAGTGTCTTATTCCCCCTGTAAAATCTTATTACAGTAACCCGGTTCCCGAGTGTCTTATTACCCTGTAATATCTTATTACAGTAACCCGGCTCCCGAGTGTCTTATTCCCCTGTAATATCTTATTACAGTAACCCGGCTCCCGAGTGTCTTATTACCCTGTAATATCTTATTACGGTAACCCGGCTCCCGAGTGTCTTATTCCCCTGTAATATCTTATTACTGTAACCCGGCTCCCAAGTGTCTTATTCCCCCTGTAATATCTTATTACGGTAACCCGGCTCCCGAGTGTCTTATTCCCCCTGTAATATCTTATTACGGTAACCCGGCTCCCGAGTGTCTTATTCCCCTGTAATATCTTATTACGGTAACCCGGCTCCCGAGTGTCTTATTCCCCTGTAATATCTTATTACGGTAACCCGGCTCCCGAGTGTCTTATTCCCCCTGTAATATCTTATTACTGTAACCCGGCTCCCGAGTGTCTTTTTCCCCCTGTAATATCTTATTACGGTAACCCGGCTCCCGAGTGTCTAATTACCCTGTAATATCTTATTATGGCAACCCGGCTCCTCAGTGTCTTATTTCCCCTGTAATATCTTATTACGGTAACCCGGCTCCCGAGTGTCTTATTACCCTGTAATATCTTATTACAGTAACCCGGCTCCCGAGTGTCTTATTCCCCCTGTAATATCTTATTACGGTAACCCGGCTCCCGAGTGTCTTATTCCCCCTGTAATATCTTATTACGGTAACCCGGCTCCCAAGTGTCTTATTCCCCCTGTAATATCTTATTACGGTAACCCGGCTCCCGAGTGTCTTATTCCCCTGTAATATCTTATTACGGTAACCCGGCTCCCGAGTGTCTTATTCCCCCTGTAATATCTTATTACTGTAACCCGGCTCCCGAGTGTCTTATTACCCCTGTAATATCTTATTACTGTAACCCGGCTCCCGAGTGTCTTATTCCCCCTGTAATATCTTATTACGGTAACCCGGCTCCCGAGTGTCTTATTCCCCTGTAATATCTTATTACGGTAACCCGGCTCCCGAGTGTCCTTATTACCCTGTAATATCTTATTACAGTAACCCGGCTCCCGAGTGTCTTATTCCCCCTGTAATATCTTATTACGGTATCCCGGCTCCCGAGTGTCTTATTCCCCCTGTAATATCTTATTACGGTAACCCGGCTCCCGAGTGTCTTATTCCCCCTGTAATATCTTATTACGGTAACCCGGCTCCCGAGTGTCTTATTCCCCCTGTAATATCTTATTACGGTAACCCGGCTCCCGAGTGTCTTATTCCCCCTGTAATATCTTATTACGGTAACCCGGCTCCCGAGTGTCTTATTCCCCTGTAATATCTTATTACGGTAACCCGGCTCCCGAGTGTCTTATTCCCCCCGTAATATCTTATTACGGTAACCCGGCTCCCGAGTGTCTTATTCCCCCCTGTAATATCTTATTACGGTAACCCGGCTCCCGAGTGTCTTATTCCCCCCGTAATATCTTATTACGGTAACCCGGCTCCCGAGTGTCTTATTCCCCCCGTAATATCTTAATACGGTAACCCGGCTCCCGAGTGTCTTATTCCCCCCGTAATATCTTATTACGGTAACCCGGCTCCCGAGTGTCTTATTCCCCCCTGTAATATCTTATTACGGTAACCCGGCTCCCGAGTGTCTTATTCCCCCCGTAATATCTTATTACGGTAACCCGGCTTCCGAGTGTCTTATTCCCCCCGTAATATCTTATTACGGTAACCCGGCTCCCGAGTGTCTTATTCCCCCCGTAATATCTTATTACGGTAACCCGGCTCCCGAGTGTCTTATTCCCCCCGTAATATCTTATTACGGTAACCCGGCTCCCGAGTGTCTTATTCCCCTTGTAATATCTTATTACGGTAACCCGGCTCCCGAGTGTCTTATTCCCCCTGTAATATCTTATTACGGTAACCCGGCTCCCGAGTGTCTTATTCCCCCTGTAATATCTTATTACGGTAACCCGGCTCCCGAGTGTCTTATTCCCCCCGTAATATCTTATTACGGTAACCCGGCTCCCGAGTGTCTTATTCCCCCCGTAATATCTTATTACGGTAACCCGGCTCCCGAGTGTCTTATTCCCCCCTGTAATATCTTATTACGGTAACCCGGCTCCCGAGTGTCTTATTCCCCCCGTAATATCTTATTACGGTAACCCGGCTTCCGAGTGTCTTATTCCGCCCGTAATATCTTATTACGGTAACCCGGCTCCCGAGTGTCTTATTCCCCCCGTAATATCTTATTACGGTAACTCGGCTCCCGAGTGTCTTATTCCCCCCGTAATATCTTATTACGGTAACCCGGCTCCCGAGTGTCTTATTCCCCTTGTAATATCTTATTACGGTAACCCGGCTCCCGAGTGTCTTATTCCCCCTGTAATATCTTATTACGGTAACCCGGCTCCCGAGTGTCTTATTCCCCCTGTAATATCTTATTACGGTAACCCGGCTCCCGAGTGTCTTATTCCCCCTGTAATATCTTATTACGGTAACCCGGCTCCCGAGTGTCTTATTCCCCCTGTAATATCTTATTACGGTAACCCGGCTCCCGAGTGTCTTATTCCCCCTGTAATATCTTATTACGGTAACCCGGCTCCCGAGTGTCTTATTCCCCCTGTAATATCTTATTACGGTAACCCGGCTCCCGAGTGTCTTATTCCCCCTGTAATATCTTATTACGGTAACCCGGCTCCCGAGTGTCTTATTCCCCTGTAATATCTTATTACGGTAACCCGGCTCCCGAGTGTCTTATTCCCCCCGTAATATCTTATTACGGTAACCCGGCTCCCGAGTGTCTTATTCCCCCCTGTAATATCTTATTACGGTAACCCGGCTCCCGAGTGTCTTATTCCCCCCGTAATATCTTATTACGGTAACCCGGCTCCCGAGTGTCTTATTCCCCCCGTAATATCTTAATACGGTAACCCGGCTCCCGAGTGTCTTATTCCCCCCGTAATATCTTATTACGGTAACCCGGCTCCCGAGTGTCTTATTCCCCCCTGTAATATCTTATTACGGTAACCCGGCTCCCGAGTGTCTTATTCCCCCCGTAATATCTTATTACGGTAACCCGGCTTCCGAGTGTCTTATTCCCCCCGTAATATCTTATTACGGTAACCCGGCTCCCGAGTGTCTTATTCCCCCCGTAATATCTTATTACGGTAACCCGGCTCCCGAGTGTCTTATTCCCCCCGTAATATCTTATTACGGTAACCCGGCTCCCGAGTGTCTTATTCCCCTTGTAATATCTTATTACGGTAACCCGGCTCCCGAGTGTCTTATTCCCCCTGTAATATCTTATTACGGTAACCCGGCTCCCGAGTGTCTTATTCCCCCTGTAATATCTTATTACGGTAACCCGGCTCCCGAGTGTCTTATTCCCCCCGTAATATCTTATTACGGTAACCCGGCTCCCGAGTGTCTTATTCCCCCCGTAATATCTTATTACGGTAACCCGGCTCCCGAGTGTCTTATTCCCCCCTGTAATATCTTATTACGGTAACCCGGCTCCCGAGTGTCTTATTCCCCCCGTAATATCTTATTACGGTAACCCGGCTTCCGAGTGTCTTATTCCGCCCGTAATATCTTATTACGGTAACCCGGCTCCCGAGTGTCTTATTCCCCCCGTAATATCTTATTACGGTAACTCGGCTCCCGAGTGTCTTATTCCCCCCGTAATATCTTATTACGGTAACCCGGCTCCCGAGTGTCTTATTCCCCTTGTAATATCTTATTACGGTAACCCGGCTCCCGAGTGTCTTATTCCCCCTGTAATATCTTATTACGGTAACCCGGCTCCCGAGTGTCTTATTCCCCCTGTAATATCTTATTACGGTAACCCGGCTCCCGAGTGTCTTATTCCCCCTGTAATATCTTATTACAGTAACCCGGCTCCCGAGTGTCTTATTCCCCCTGTAATATCTTATTACAGTAACCCGGCTCCTGAGTGTCTTATTCCCCCTGTAATATCTTATTACAGTAACCCGGCTCCTGAGTGTCTTATATCCCTGTAATATCTTATTACAGTAACCCGGCTCCCGAGCGTCTTATTCCCCTGTAATATCTTATTACGGTAACCCGGCTCCTGAGTGTCTTATTCCCCTGTAATATCTTATTACGGTAACCCGGCTCCTGAGTGTCTTATTACCCCTGTAATATCTTATTACGGTAACCCGGCTCCCGAGTGTCTTATTCCCCCCGTAATATCTTATTACGGTAACCCGGCTCCCGAGTGTCTTATTCCCCCCGTAATATCTTATTACGGTAACCCGGCTCCCGAGTGTCTTATTCCCCCCTGTAATATCTTATTACGGTAACCCGGCTCCCGAGTGTCTTATTCCCCCCGTAATATCTTATTACGGTAACCCGGCTTCCGAGTGTCTTATTCCCCCCGTAATATCTTATTACGGTAACCCGGCTCCCGAGTGTCTTATTCCCCCCGTAATATCTTATTACGGTAACCCGGCTCCCGAGTGTCTTATTCCCCTTGTAATATCTTATTACGGTAACCCGGCTCCCGAGTGTCTTATTCCCCCTGTAATATCTTATTACGGTAACCCGGCTCCCGAGTGTCTTATTCCCCCTGTAATATCTTATTACGGTAACCCGGCTCCCGAGTGTCTTATTCCCCCCGTAATATCTTATTACGGTAACCCGGCTCCCGAGTGTCTTATTCCCCCCGTAATATCTTATTACGGTAACCCGGCTCCCGAGTGTCTTATTCCCCCCTGTAATATCTTATTACGGTAACCCGGCTCCCGAGTGTCTTATTCCCCCCGTAATATCTTATTACGGTAACCCGGCTTCCGAGTGTCTTATTCCGCCCGTAATATCTTATTACGGTAACCCGGCTCCCGAGTGTCTTATTCCCCCCGTAATATCTTATTACGGTAACCCGGCTCCCGAGTGTCTTATTCCCCCCGTAATATCTTATTACGGTAACCCGGCTCCCGAGTGTCTTATTCCCCTTGTAATATCTTATTACGGTAACCCGGCTCCCGAGTGTCTTATTCCCCCTGTAATATCTTATTACGGTAACCCGGCTCCCGAGTGTCTTATTCCCCCTGTAATATCTTATTACGGTAACCCGGCTCCCGAGTGTCTTATTCCCCCTGTAATATCTTATTACAGTAACCCGGCTCCCGAGTGTCTTATTCCCCCTGTAATATCTTATTACAGTAACCCGGCTCCTGAGTGTCTTATTCCCCCTGTAATATCTTATTACAGTAACCCGGCTCCTGAGTGTCTTATTACCCTGTAATATCTTATTACAGTAACCCGGCTCCCGAGCGTCTTATTCCCCTGTAATATCTTATTACAGTAACCCGGCTCCTGAGTGTCTTATTCCCCTGTAATATCTTATTACGGTAACCCGGCTCCCGAGTGTCTTATTATCTCTTAAAGATCTTACTACAGTTACCCAGCTCCTGAGTATCTCTACCTCTGCAACATCTTATTATATTCGAGCTCAGAGTTCTCTCCGTATATATTATTTTTCTGAAGTATCATAGTTTCGGACAGCAATTCTGGCACACGTCACATGATTTGCTTGGTACTTGTCAAACAGGACATATAATTAAACTGTCACCTCCCGAGGACACTTAATGACATGTAATTATACATTTAGACGCACCTATAATTATTGTGACGTGCGAGCTCACCCTCTTGTTAATCCGTTTGAGGATAGAGTAATTAGGAGCAGCGAGGGTGGGGGAGGGAAGCTATATGTCAGGGATGTGTACTGTAGCGTGGTACAGCGTCTGATGCTTATTGCTTCCTCTGCTTTTCTCCTCCCTGCCTGACTGCTGTATTCTGGGTTTTGGGTCAGCTCCAGCTCCCAGTCTGGATTCTGGGAAATACAGACACCTGGCATGTAGCTACCCCCTAGAGATACAGACGTCAACTTTTCCCAGCTGACCCCTCCTCCGGAGCTGCATTGCTCATTTAACGCTTCCCTCTCTCCTGCAGTTCATGCCCTCTGAGCTCTTTGTATGGAGAGAAACACAGAAGCTGAAAAGTTTACCTCTGCTTTATAGCTGAACCTTGGGCACAAAAACTTGTATTTAAATATATTACCCAATAGCCACAAAGGATATAAAGCCACTTTGTGTGCATCAAATGCTTTTGCAAACCCAGATAGTAACTTGTAAAAGTGGAAGTGACTTCCTCATTGTGCTGTGCGGAGAGTAGAGCTGTAGGAGGGGCCCAGAAGGCCCCACCTACAACAGTCTACCTGCAGAAAACTACAGTAGGGGGCGGAGACAAGACCTGTCACCCTGCACAAGGAGAGGGAGCAGCAGTGGCCAGTCTGTATTACAGGAAGCTCCTGCCCAGAGGGAAAGTCTCATGCTGGACTACTGTACAGATCTGGAAGAAATGCACAAAGTACAGAAAAATTCAACTTTAAAGTTCCACCTAAAAAAAAAAAAAATAAAAGCAGCTACAAAAACTATAGCTGCTGACTATTAAAATACAGACACTTACCTGTCCCTCGGTCCAGCTGTGTCCTCACCACCGCTGGTTTCACCCGCCGTCCTCTCTCCCTGGCGCCGACATCTTCAGTGTGGGCACCCAGCTGTGACAGCTTGTGGCTTTACAGCCAGGTGCCCACTGCGCATGCACGAGAAGCACTGAGCTTTGTGAATGGCCCCGTAGTCTTCTGGGACCTGTCACGTGTCCCAGCAGACTACAGGGAGGGGGACAACTGCCATTTCCGATCGCCTAGGCAATCGCAGCGGAAGTGGGAGCGGGTACCTGTCAAATTTGGGTACCCAAAGGTGCCAATCCAGGGGACGAAGGCTTAAAGCGGAGCTTCCCCTTTTGGGTGGAGCTCCGCTTTAAAGCAGCTATGTTACTAAAATGGGTGCAGGTGCTTTAATTGTAGAGACAGAGTTGATTTAAAGAGAGCCTGTTATATTTATAGAACTATGACATGGTCCTAAGCGTAGGTGCCTGCATATATCTGGGCCAAGTCTTCCCCTGTGCTCCCATCAGAAGCAGCACATGCATCACATGCTGTTTCCAACTTACAGCCAAGCTGGAGCCACTATGCAGGCATGTCCGTGATAAATATGGAGGCGCTCGCAGTGCATTGTGGGAGGTGAGGAACCATCACAGGCCCAACTTGTTTGCAACTCTTTTTAAGCAAGCTCCAAGGATCAGGCCCTCCTATCCCTCTTGTATTGAACTGTATTGTTGCTGTATTGTCTCCCGTTATATTGTAAAGCTCTGAGCAAACTGTTGGCGCTATATAAATCCTGTATAATAATAATAAGATATAAATCCTGTATAATAGTAATAATAATAATACATAATGAAATTGTCTTAGTAGGGGTGTTGGTTGCCAGTACCATAACCTAAATTGGTTGTCAAGGCTCAAGGTTTTTTACCTTCATGCATTCTATTCATAAAGGCAAGAAACCTTCTGTGTGCAGCATCCCCTCCAATACTTACCTGAGCCCCATCCCGATCCAGTGATGTCCACGAGAGCCTCAGTTCTTCAGGGACTCTCACTAATGATTGCCTGAGGCAGCAGCGGGAGCTGCTGTGAATCACAGCCAGTGAGCCAATCAGGGAGGGAGGGGGCGGTCTGAGCGTGCGCCTGTTTGGGTGCCCCCATAGCAAGCTGCTTGCTGTGGGGGCACGCAACTGGAGGGAGGGGCCAGGAGCACCAGCAGGGGACTCAAGAAGAGGAGGATCCTGGGCTGCTCTGTGCAAAACAACTGAACAGAGTAGGTAAGCATAACATGTTTGTTATTTAAAAAATAAAGAAAACAAGACTTTAGGCTAGGTCCAAACCTATGCAGTTTGCATTTGATGCGTTTCTGCAGTGCATTTTGTTGTTGCACATGCGGTTTTGACGAGTTTTGTATTTTTTTTCCAACTTGTTGCTGGGCAGAATAAAACGCATCAAAAACACACTATATGTTTTTCTGCAGCGTCTCCATTGAAGTCTATAGAACCAAAAATGCAACGTTTTGCATTTAAAAAACTCCCTGACCTTTTCCAAAAAATGCACCGGGTGAAAATGTGGAGATGTGAACCTCTTAAATAGGAAATCATGTTAAATGGACTGCTGTGCATTTCTGCAAATCTCAACAGAAAACACATAGGTGTGAACCTAGACTTAGTATCACTTAAAGGCTCAAGTTTTTTCACCTTCATGCATTCTATGAAGTCTACAATCGCCTAAGCTCCCACCTCAACCACAACAACCTCCGCGATCCCCTACAGTCCGGCTTCCGTCCCCTACACTCCACCGAAACTTCCTTACTCAAACTATCCAACGACCTGCTAACCGCCAAAGCTAACGGCCACTATTCAGTGCTCCTGCTCCTTGACCTCTCCGCGGCCTTCGACACAGTCGACCACCCCCTCCTCCTCAAAAAGCTATACTCCCTTGGCCTCAGAGATTCCGCTCTCTCCTGGCTCTCGTCCTACCTATCACAACTCTCCTTCAGCGTTACCTACAACGCTACCACCTCCCCCTCACTCCCCCTCTCTGTTGGGGTTCCTCAAGGCTCTGTCCTCGGGCCCCTTCTCTTCTCCATCTCCACCTCCTCCCTTGGACAACTCATACACTCTCATGGCTTCAACTACCACCTCTATGCCGACGACACGCAAATCTATCTCTCGACCCCTTGCCTCACCCCCTCAGTCTCCGCCCAAATCAAAAGCCTACTGAACGACATATCAGGCTGGATGTCGCTCCACTTCCTTAAACTGAACCTCTCCAAAACCGAGCTCCTCGTCTTCCCCCCAGCCCGGACACCACCCCCCATTGACTTCTCCATCACGTCCAACAATGCTACCATCAGGCCTGCCCCGCAGGCCAGAGTACTTGGTGTCATACTTAACTCCAATCTATCCTTCCAGCCCCAAGTCCAATCACTAACAAACTCATGCAGACTCCACCTCCGCAACATTGCCAAAATCCGCACGTTCCTAACCCCAGAAACCACTAAACAGCTCATCCACTCCCTCATCATATCACGACTCGATTACTGCAACTCCCTCCTCACTGGCCTGCCTCGCCACAGGCTATCCCCGCTTCAGTCCATCCTGAATACAGCAGCCAGAATCATCCACCTTACCAACCACTCCGTTTCCACCACCCCCCTCTGCCAATCCCTCCACTGGCTTCCGATTGCCCAACGGATCAAATTCAGAATGCTAACACTGACGTACAAAGCTGTCCATCATACTGCCCCAAACTACATCACCGACCTAATATCCCAATACCACCCAACACGCACTCTCCGCTCCTCACAAGACCTCCTTCTCTCTAGTTCCCTGGTCTCCTCCTCCTATGCCCTCCTCCAGGACTTCTCCAGGGTGTCACCCATCCTCTGGAACTCCCTACCCCAATCCATCAGACTATCACCTACTCTCCTCTCTTTTAGGCGCACCCTGAAAAACCACCTCTTCAGGGAAGCCTACCCCACCCCCTGCTAATTGCCGACCTCCTCCACTCTTCCTACCACTCCATCCCCCACAGCCATTTCCTCCTGTACCACTATCCCCTCCCTCCTAGATTGTAAGCTCGAAAGAACAGGGCCCTCAAACCCCTCGTGTATTGTATTGTATTGTTATTGTACTGTCGCATTGTAATGTACAGCGCTGAGCGAACTGTTGGCACTTTATAAATACTGTATAATAATAATAATAATCCCTGGACTCCCTCTCCTCATTGGTCAATCACAGACAGTGAATCAATGAGAAAAGAGAGGGGGCCGAGCCGTGGCCCCATGTGTGAGTGGACACATGGAGCAGCGAGTGCCCCCATAACAAGTTGCTTGCTGTGGGGACACCTGAAAGGAGGGAGGGGCCAGGAGAGTCTGCGGGGGACCCAAGAAGAAGAGGATCCAGGCTCCGTGCAAAAAACACTGCACACAGCAGGTAAGTATAAAATGCTTGTTTTTTTAAGAAAAAAAAAAAAGTTAAGCTTTTAGTATCACTTTAACTCTCTTCGCCTGGGTTCACATACATGTGGGCCGGTTTTGACAGCACGATTTCAACTCCCTCCGGTGCAACTTTGTTCAGCGGTTCAGGTGCGATTTAGGTGCGAGTTGTCAAAGTGTATGACATTGGAAATTGCACCTGATCTGGGATCAAAATCATTCCGGACTCTTTTTGAAAACAACTTCACATATTCGAACCGGCTCTGTTGAAAAGGCTGCAGGTTTACATGCCATGCGGATCGACTGCTGTTCAAAATGTATCCAATTCGCATTTATGTGAACCAGGGCTAAGTCTGTGATGATAATAGGTTCACTTTAAAGTAGTATTAAATCTTCAGTGTTTTTTAGCTTAACACATTGAGCACAATAAAGTAAACATTCCCCAGTAAACAATTCGGTAAAATTCTTACCCCAGCACTTGCAGTTTACAAATGTCATTTTTGGCTCTTGCTCTCCCAGTGCTGATTCCCTGAACTTCCCATCTTCACAGGACAGTGCAATCTACAGTCAGTCTGCTAGCTTGGAGAAGGGAGTAGCAGGGGTAGTGCTTTGCCATCTGAGGGTACAGGGCTGAGTGTTTCTATTGATGCACACAGTGTAGAGAGACATACAGTAACTCTAGTCCTTGATTGCAAAGGTGACTCCATAGGATGCTGGAAGAGAAAGAAGCCATGGTCATGATACCAGCTTCAGCTGGAACATAGGCAAGGAATAAAAGATAAAGAAACTGAATACTGTGATTAAATCACTTAAAGCGAAGTTCCACTCAAAACTGGATGTCCCGCTTATTTGCCTCCCCCCCACCATATTTGGCACCTTTTGGGGGGGGGGGAGTGGATACCTGATTTTGACAGGTACCTACTCCCACTTCCAGCTCAGTTCGCTTTGGTCCAGTTTGGCCCCCTCCTTCCTACCGCAGTCTCCTGGGAGCTTTCACAGGTCCCAGAAGACCAATCAGGCGCAGCCCAACTCGCGCATGCGCAGTGGACACCAGGCCGTGAAGCCGCAAGCTGTCACAGCCTGGTGCCCACAGTTGAGAAGCCGGTGCCATGGAGGAGAGAAGGAGCAAAGGGTGAGCACATCACTGGACCCTGGGACAGGTAAGTGTGTGTTTTATTAAAAGTTAGCAGCTTCAGTTTTTGGAGCTGCTGACTTTTAACCACATTCCGACAGCCCTATAGCAGATATACTGCTACAGGATGACAGGGGTGTGTGATTTTGTATTTCCGGGTGGGGGCGCACACACACTACCCGCGCTGCCATTCGCTGCTGCAGCTGTCAATCACCGAGTCCCGCCCAGTGATTATCCGCTGGCGCCCGGTAATTACTGAGGATCTCTGACAGGGAGGACAGCAGCTTTGTTTACTAACAGTCCTCCTCGCTGTTGGCTTGGGCACACTGTTCTGGATGGCTGTGCACAGCACAGCCATCCAGAGCAGTGTGCTTACAGTGAAGCACCAACACACCGTCCCCCAGTAAAACACTCCCAGCACACAGTTAATCCTTTGATAGCCCCTTATTTTAACCAGGTCCTGCCCAGTGTCATTAGTACAGTGTCAGTGACACAGTGACACCAAGTTAGTTCCCCCCTAGTGTCAAAATGCCACAGTCCCGCTATAAGCCGCTGATCACCTCCATTACTAGTATGCTAAGTTATAACTATGCTATAACTTTCACGTAAACAAATTAATTTACACGTACTGGGATTTTTTTTTAGCAAAGATGTGTAGCAGAATACATTTTGGCCTAAATTTATAACGAAATTTTATTTTTTACATTTTTTGACTGGACATGTTTAATAGCAAAACGTCAAAAATATTGTTTTTTTTCTTAAAATTGTTGGGCTTTTTTTTTATAGCGCAAAAAATAAAAAACACACAGACAAACAAATACTACCGAAAGAAAGGTCAATTTGTGGGAAAAAAGGATGTACATTTCATTTGGGTATGGCATTGCATGAACGCGCAATTGTCAGTTAAAGTAACACAGCGCCGTAACACAAAAAATGGCCTGGTCAGGAAGGGGGGTAAATCCTCAGGAGGGCAAGTGGTTAAATGAAATTTTGTGTTTCAGAAATGTTGCGCTAATATTGTGTGACATATAAAGTTGGAACTACCACCATTTTATTCTCTAGGGTGTTTGCTTTCAGAAAATATATGATCTTTTTTTCGAGTTTTCACATAATCTCAAGATCTAAAAGGATTTTTTAGCCACCTGTCGACCACCTGCCCGCACTGTACTGTGGACGAGCGGCGTATCACAAAAAATGGCCTGGTCAGGAAGGGGGGTAAATCCTCAGGAGGGCAAGTGGTTAATAAACAGAAAAACGTCTGGAACTCCGCTTTAAAAAAACTGAGGGTCTAACCAGGGGCGGACTGACAACTCATGGGGCCCCCGGGCAATAGGGGATCATGGGGCCCCTGTGTCCTTGCCCACACTCAAAAAAGCCTATGAAAAAGGTACCAGGGGCATCTCATGGGGCCCCCTACAGACCCCGGGCCCTCGGGCACTGCCCGAGTTTCCAAATGGCCAGTCCGCCCCTGGCTGGGACATATTTTTAAAAATTTTAAAATCCTATATAAGGTACCAGGGGCATTTCATGGGGCCCCCTACTGACCCTGGGCCCTCGGGCAGTGCCCGAGTGTTCGAATGGTCAGTCCACCCCTGAGTCTAACCCAGTGGTTGTCAGCCTATGAGCTAAAGGGGGTCTCACCAAAGGGCTGCACATAATGTTCACGATATGTAATGCTTGAGAGAAACTGCAGACCTAATAGAGGAAATGAGGGTCGGAGAGTGAGGATGGGATACATAGTTGGTTAGGTACATGCTGCAGAAGACAATACCAAACTGGGAATATGTTACACGAGGCTGGTAGAGATCAATGCTATTACCGGGCCCAATCAATGTTCCCACTACAGACTGCTGAGGTCCAAGGGCTGCATATCAAACACCAAAGTGCCACATGCAGCCCTCAGGCCGCAGGTTGGGCACAGGGGTCTGACATCACTTTAGGCTAGGTTCACATCTGTACGGGTGGTGCCGCTGCGGATCCGCATGAAAATCCATGCAGCCGCACCACTCGCACAGAGGAATGCAGACCCGCGGGCGGATGCCATTACTTCTAATGGCACGCTGCCCACACTGGAAAACGCAACCGTACTGGGAACCGAGGTTCCCATGCGGGCTGCATTTTCAGAAGAAGTGCAGGGATTTCTTCCCTGCGTGTCCCGGGGCACGAGAGTCCATTCAAATGAATGGGGTCCCGTGTCCGCGCAAACCACAGCCCGCACGGCCACATATATGCGAACCAGGGCTTAAAGTCTAATTCCAGCCAAAGCTTCTGTGTGTAGTTTTTCATTCATCTGGCCTATACTAGTAGATTTTCCAACGAATGTCTTTATGAACATTTGTACGAAAAGTCAAATAAAAATTCTATATATCCTTAACCGTTTAATTCACCTTTACCAAAAAGCTGTCTATGCAGGTAAGGGGTGTCTGTAGATAAAAACAAACTGTGTCTGTGACTAAACTTGGATTTGCCATAGGTGTAGGCCATCTACGTACTTCCTGAAGCCTGGCTGCAAAACTCCCAGGGCGTTGCTTAGTGAGGCCTAGTCATTGCTGCTCACCTCTACCATCACAGGAGTTCAGTCTCAGAAGCTGAGCTCAGAGCTACTACATCAGGGGAGAGAGAGAGGATGTGAGAGGTTTGAATCAGAAAAATCTCACTCCTGTGATGGTGGAGGTGGTTAGGGTTGCCACCTCATCCCTTTAAAACCAAACACATATTAATGACACCGGTTCTGTGACTGATTATGGTGGTCATTAAACTCACTTGGTGCCTTATCTGCATTAAATTTGCCCCAGAACCTGTGTCAATAATATGTGTTTAAAGGAATGAGGTGGCAACTCTTGGAGGTGAGCAATATCGGGTAGGCCTCTCTTAGCAACATCCTAGCAACGTATTCCTGGCAGGTATCATGAGGTACTTAAATGGCCTACACCTATAGCAAGGACATTATTCAACTGTAACCCCTTGACGCCAACGTAACATAATTATGCGGCCACACAGAACTGGGCTTTTTTCCATGGGACCGCATATTTACGTACCTGTCTTTGTGCTGGGAGCACGCCGCACAGCACACTCCCAGCACAAAGACCAAGGTGTCACTGAGAAAACCGGGTCCCGTTCTGACGATCGGGACCCAGGACTCCCGATTCCGGGTCTCATGATCAGTCACTGTACAGCCCAGCCCCCTTGTTTTTTGTATCTCTCTAACTCCTGCAATAGAGAGAAAAAAAATGTTAATAGAAAAAAAAAGATAAAAAAATATTTAAAAAGAAAAGAAAAAATACCTAGACCAAGGTTTGATCTAGTTCATTGCCAGGGTAAGGGTTTGGGTCAAGGTCAGGGTCAAAGGTCAGGATAAAAAAAAACATTTGGTATCAGTGTCAGTTAGTGTCAGTGTGTTTTAGGTAAAAAAAACCCAAAAAAACCCAAAATGCGCACTATTGTTTCTGGGCTGTACTCCGGGTACAAACAGCAAATAACATACACATATATGGTATCGCTTTGATTGTCAAGAGCTGGAGAATTTATTTTGGGTTGTTCTTTGATGGTAGGTTATGGTAGTAACAAGAAACACACAGCTAAATTAATAATATAGTAGTAAAATAAATATTTTTACTATTTTGGGCCAGTTTTTCTTTGATAATAAGAAAAAATCAGGAGCTATCCATTACCATTTACCACCAAATAAAAGCCCAATTTGTCCTGAAACAAACGCGGTAAAATCCACCTGGATGTACAAAGTAGTGGTGATGATATGGACGGTTTTACTTACACATGTCAACGTTGCAAAATTGTGCTTAGGCATTTAGATTTGTTTTACCCTTAGGCATGGAGGGGTTAGTCAGAGACACACAGTTTGTTTTTATCCACAGACACCCCTTATCTGCATAGGCAAGTTTCTGGTAAAGGTCAACTAACACATTAAAGCCGAGTTTTGGCCCCTGCCCAATACTGTAGCTGCTGACTTTTATTATTAGGGCACCCACCAGGGATCCAGCAGTGTCCTCACCCTGAGCCGATTCTTCAATCAGCTGTCGGGTGCTGGTGCCACCATCTTGACTAAGGGAAAACGTCAGTGAAGCATTGCAGCTTCACAGCCGCTTTCCTACTGCATGCTGCACTTTGCGAATGTGCCGCAGTCCTCTGGGACCTGTGAAGTGTCCCAGAGGGTTGCAGCGGGGGGAGCAAACTTCCGGCTCAGTTCGCTGCAGCAAACTGAGCCAGAAGTGGGAACGGGTACCTGTCAGAACCAGGTTCCACTCCCCCCCCCCCCAAAAGATGCCAATTGTGGCAGCAGAGAAGGAGACTTTTGGGTGGAACTCTGCTTCAATGACTTGATGTTAGAAATTTGCTCATTTGAGAAAAAAATTTCATCCTGCTCCTTCGCATTTTCTCGTCACTGCGTTTGAAACGAACATCAATTTTTTTCCGGTAAAAGTACTGAAGTTTAGCCAGCTTTTATTAGAGTCAGTTAGGCTGGACATAGACGGGTTGTTTATCGGCCGAATTTTCGGCCAATAAATGAAAAATCGGTCGTTGCTGGCAGCGATGCTGCCACCAATGTCCACGAAAATTGGCCGTTTTTCGTGGATTTTCCAGCATGACCGATAATACTAAACAAGAAAATCTGTGAAAAACGGCCGATGGGCTGGCCCTACTAACGGTGTGAATATCGGCCAATTTTTTGTGCGGACCCATGATAAACGACCCGTCTATGGCCTGCATTACTGTTGTTGTCTGTGTCCCCACTGGGCAGACTTCCCTTCATTTCCTGTCTTTGTGACACCAGGAGATTAAATGAGAGAAGGCAGATGTCATCTTTACAGGAAAATACAAATCTGAGGGACTTTCGTTACAATTCCCATCGTACTACATAAATGTGTTTATGTGGTTTCCCCATTAAAGCGCCCCCCCCCCCCCCCCCACACACACACACACTTTACATTTTGGAAGGATAAATCTCCTTAGCGGGGACATTGACGACAATTAAAACTTTATCGCTTTTCTTCATCTAAACAAAAAAAAAGGGTTGGTTCTGGAGTTCAGTGCGCATCAGGCTGGGTGTACATGCTCAGAGCATTAAGGGCCCATATACACCCATGTGTGTTTGTAGAGATGCGTTACTTTGTCGTGTTAGGCTGGCACATTGACGTGTGTCTGAGTGCGTGTTGTTCATGTGTTGCCATGCACCGTGTCACACGTTAATGCATGATTCTAAACCTTTTTTTAGTGTAGGATTTGGAGTAGATGGGGTTAACAGTCATAGCCCAAGACTTGGTAAAGGGGAACTGAACTCGCTGATTTCACGTGGAACTAAACCCAACAATTAAAAAATTGTGAGCACACAGATGTCTCTTCTGCAATACAATAAATGTTCTCAGTCCAATCCTGAATATACTGGATATAAGATGGATGAAGATCAGCACCAGGAAGAAGCTGAGGAGAAGATGCCGGCTCTGGGAACTAAACCCTCCCCTCCTTTACAGCCAAGGAAGCTGCCATCTTGGCCTCTGTTGGATCTGCAGTTGGTGCTCCGGCAGGTGTGACAGTTAGCAGTGATGGCATGCCTTGAATGTAACTGTTGTGGGAAACAGTTATCGATGGGTTTAGCTCTGCATGTGCAGTACCATGGCAACTGCAGATCCAACAGAAGCCAAGATGGCAGCTTCCTTGGCTGTAAAGGAGAGGAGGGTTTAGTTCTGCACATCAAAGATCATGTTATTTGTGTCTTGGTGTGCTGCCATTGACTTCCGTGGGCCTCCAAATGCAATAAAACATAGATAAACAGGGACACGTCTATGATTCGCACAGGAACGCCAGGAATTAATGGTGTGAACCGGCCCTGTAAGTGGAACTAAACCCTCCTATCCTTTACAGCCAAGGAGGATGCCATCCTAGCCTATGTTTGACCTACAGTTACCAAGGTGCTACACATGATCAGTTATGACGCCAGTTGTTGCCATGGTGCTGCACATGGGATTAGTTATGACACCATCTGTTGCCATGGTGCTGCACACGTGATTAAGATGCCAGCTGTTGCCATGGTGTTGCACATGGGATTAGTTAAGATGCCAGCTGTTGCCATGGTGCTGCACATGTGATTAGTTAGGATGCCAGCTGTTGCCATGGTACTGCACATGTGATTAGTTAGGATACCAGCTGTTGCCATGGTACTGCACATGTGATTAGTTAGGACACTGGCTGTTGCCATGGTGCTGCACATGGGATTAGTTAGGAGCCAGCTGTTGCCATGGTACTGCACATGTGATTAGTTAGGATACCAGCTGTTGCCATGGTACTGCACATTTGATTAGTTAGGACACTGTCTGTTGCCATGGTACTGCACATGTGATTAGTTAGGATGCCAGCTGTTGCCATGGTGCTGCACATGGGATTAGTTAGGAGCCAGCTGTTGCCATGGTGCTGAGCATGTGATTAGTTAGGACACCAGCTGTTGCCATGATGCTGCACATGGGATTAGTTAGGAGCAGGGGCGGACTGACGACTCATGGGGCCCCCGGGCAATAGGGGATCATGGGGCCCCTGTGTCCTTGCCCAAACTCAAAAAAGCCTATGAAAAAGGTACCAGGGGCATCTCATGGACCCCCCTACTGACCCCAGGCCCTCGGGCAGTGCCCGAGTTTCCAAATGGTCAGTCCGCCCCTGGTTAGGAGTCAGCTGTTGCCATGGTGCTGCACCTGGTATTAGTTAGGACACCAGCTGTTGCCATGGTGCTGTACATGTGATTAGTTAGGACACCAGCTGTTGCCATGGTGCTGTACATGTGATTAGTTAGGACACCAGCTGTTGCCATGGTGCTGCACATGTGATTAGTTAGGATGCTAGCTGTTGCTATGGTGCTGCACATGTGATTAGTTAGGACACCAGCTGTTGCCACGGTGCTGCACATGTGGTCAGTTAGACAACATGTTTAATGGCTCAACAGTCCAGTTGAGAGCACAGGCCACTGTGACGGTTACCATTCACCGCATGTCTTGAACGTACCACTTTTAGGAAACAGTTAAATGGATGGATTTAGTTCCACTATAAGGCGGTGAATGAAGCACCGCAGTGCCTCAGTACCATGTAGTGCACAACACGCTATCACACGCACCGTGACGCAGCACGCTGGCAGGGTGTACATATGTCTGCTCATCCCTCTGTGTCGGTTGTATACAGCGCACGTCTCTCCCGGGTATCTATGGACGCTGCGTGCTGTTTGTGTGTATTTATCCCAGCTGTATTTCCCAGACAAAGAATTTCCCTCTTTCCGCAGAGAAAAACATGTTTGTGTCTGGATGGGAGAGAGGCAGACTGCCCGTCTCAGCACACAGAAAGACAGACACACACACACCCTGCCCTGTCTGGGACATGTGACTCACCTCCTAGGGACTGACCCCCAGACACACACAGGTCACCCCCAAGGTGTGTGACTCACCCACTACACGTTGGCTGACAGTCCGCAGATACCAGGAAGACATGTCTGTTCAATGCTGATCAGACAGAAATATGTGTGGGGGGGGGGGATGGGCTGTATGGGGGCCAACTTCTTTTTTTATTTTTGGAAAGAGTGTGGAAGTGTTAGACCCCCTGTCAGGTTTTTGTTGCTGTCTGTGTCACCCTCTGGACTAGTCCTGGTGACAGGGGACGGAAAGCGGTGGGAAATCCAAAGTCCTATAGTTGTCAGGAGGAAGGTTAGTGCTCATTTACATGTGTGGCGGCCCTCGCCGCTCCTCTGAATAGCAATCTGTAGTGGATTGCTTTTCATAGGCGCTTAGCAGGTGACGAGGAAATGACATGTCACCTCGTGCCAATGGATTTAACCCTGTAAATGCCGCACCGGGACATTTGCAGCAATGCCTGGTGAAGGCGACATGCTGTTTAAGGGTTCATTCATACTAGTGGTTGGGGGTGGTAAAAACCTGCGGTGGAGCTGCCTTTATCCGCCCCACAACTGCTACCCCCTTTAGCAGCAGCCGGGGGTGTACATATGCCACAGCAGGAATTATACCCCCTGTTACATTTGGTGGGGGTACCGCAATACATAGAAATATTCCGGTGCGTTTTTGATGCATTTCAGATGCTTTTTTTCTTCTTTTTTCCGGTTTATTTTTTTCACTGTACTGGGGTCCAGGGGTGGACTGACCATTCGAGCACACGGGCACTGCCCGAGGGCCCGGGGTCAGTAGGGGGCCCCATGAGATGCCCCTGGTACCTTTTTCATAGACTTTTTGAGTTTGGGTAAGGACACAGGGGTCCCATGATCCCCTATTGCCTGGGGGCCCCATGAGTTGTTAGTCCGCCCCTGCTGGGGTCTGCTGCATTTTTGATGCGTTTTACTGCGTTAAAGCACAGTCCAGTGCAGGAAAAATGAAGTATTTTCTACTTTTTTTCCTGGAACTGACCGCCCTGGTGTGAACTATGCTATTCTAAATCCAATAACCTACTTTCCATGCATTTCTGATGCAGCAAAAAACTCGCTGGACTGCATGTGGGATGAACTGGCCCTGAAGCATGACCCGCATTCAGACTGCTCTTCAGAGGCATATCAGCTCCGCACCACCTGTGTTAACCCTCAAAATACCAGAGAACCACTCTGGAATCACATGCGTTATGCACAATTGGGGGGTGGTTGTAGCGCAGCCCTTCACAGGGGGTATAATGCCTGCCGAAGCAAAGCATGGCGGGTGCAGCATGTGTACACCCCCACAATCGGGGGGCGGTTGCAGCGCAGCCATTCACATGGGGTATAATGCCTGCCGAAGCAAAACATCATGGGTGCGGCATGTGTACACCCCCACAACTGGGGGCAGTTGCAGTGCAGCCATTCATAGGCAGTACAATGACTGGCAAAGCATGGTGGGTGCAGCATGTGTACACCCCCACAATAGGGGGGCAGTTGTAGCGAAGCCGTTCACAGGGGGTATAATGCCAGCCGAAGCAAAGCATGGCGGGCATGCCATGTGTACACCCCCCCAGCTACTACCTCTGCAGCAAAAGGAGGGTAGTTGAGGGGTGGTGAAAATTCAGCAGGATTTTTGTAAACTAACAACATCACTGCTGTAGCATGTGTACAGTCCTGAACAGCTGAATGTCAGTGTTTAGGTGGGTGGTTGGGAGGGGGGGGCAATAGAAGCTCGGCTTAACTGCCTGGTTTTATGGCCTTAGGCTGCACATGTGAACAAGGCCTGAGAGCGCTTTCACAGCATGGGCAGTAGCATCTAACGCCCTCTGAAAAGTAATCTACAGTGGATCACTTTTCACAGGGCGGTAGAGCAGCAGCGATAGAGCAGCAGGAGGTGATTTTGCCTGGTAAAGGGACCCTGTGTAGGTTCCCAAACATTGCCTTTTATGTGACATGCCTGACTAATGCTAAGAGCTCATTCCCACCCCACCCCAAGCACCCACCTAAACACAGCAACACAGCCGTTCAGGACTGTACCCCTGCCCAGGTCTTGGTGCTTTGTTTCACGGCCCCAGTAAAAATTAAATGGCATGTTAAGCAGGCCATAGATGGGTCGAACATCGGCCGATTAAAAAAAAAAAAACGAAAAGAAGAAGGCGAAGGAGGACAAGGAGAAGGAGAAGGAGGAGAAGAAAGAGAAGGAGAAGGAGGAGAAGAAGGAGAAGGAGAAGGAGGAGAAGGAGAAGAGGAAGAAGAAGAAGAAGGGAGGAGGAGGAGGAGAAGAAGAAGCAGGAGAAGGAGAAGGAGGAGAAGAAGAAGAGGAAAAAGAAGGAGAAGGAGAAGAAGGAGAAGGAGGAGAAGAAGGAGAAGAAGAAGAAGGAGAGGAAGATGGAGAAGTAGAAGAAAGAGAAGAAGAAGGAGAAGGAGAAGAAGGAGGAGGAGAAGAAGGAGAAGGAGGAGAAGGAGAAGGAGGAGAAGAAGAAGGAGGAGGAGAAGAAGGAGAAGAAGAGGAAGGAGAAGGAGGAGAAGAGGAGGAGAAGAGGAGAAGGAGAAGGAGAAGAGGAGAAGGAGAAGGAGGAGAAAGAGGAGGAGAAGAAGAAGGAGAAGTAGAAGAAGGAGGAGAAGGAGAAGAAGAAGGAGAAGAAGAAGTAGGAGGAGAAGGAGAAGAAGAAGAAGGAGATGGAGGAGAAGAAGGAGAAGGAGGAGAAGAAGATGGAGAAGGAAGAGAAGAAGAAGGAGAAGAAGAAGGAGAAGAAGAAGGAGAAGAAGAAGAAGAAGTCCGCTATTATATTTTATATGAAAAAGTCTTGCGGTTGCAACAAATACATACATTATTTGGATTACAGTGTTTTTATTTGGATAAAGATGGATACATTTGTTGCAACCGCAAGACTTTTTCATATAAATTATAATAGCGGACTGGAATTCTTCTTCTTGCAGGTCACGGCTCATGTGCAGATTTTTTATCGGTAAAACGATCGGCCGATTTGCCCATCATTGCCGGGAAAATCGTCCGATTGTCAAAATCGACCGTGAATTTTCCAACATGCCTGATAAAAAAAATGTGCAAAACTCCGAAAAACGGCTGACCAATTAATCCAGTAACGGTGTGAAAATCGACTGATTTTTTTTTCGGACGAAAAATCGGCCGATTTTCGACCCGTCTGTGGCCAGCATTACACTCAGAGGGCGGTTCTACCACTGTGCAACATTCAATGATTGGGGCCACACAGCAACCTGCGCGGTGAGTCAGATTTTTAGGGGTAAAGTAGGCGGTAATGTGTTGTTTAAAAAAAGAAAAGAAAAAGAAAGAAAAATAATGTCTAAAAAAAAGAATAAAAAAAAAAAAAAAAACAACCAAAAAAAAAAAAGTAGATGGTAAGGAAGCAGCATATCACCTCCTCACCGCTTGTCAAACTCCTCTGAAAAGCGATCCACCTGTCACTGCTGTTCTGTATCTTTGTGCAGGGTGCCTGGTCTTGCCCCCTCCTGTAGTTCTCTGCATGCAGTCTGTAGTGGGTGGAGCCTGCTGAGTCCTTCCCACAGCTCTGCTGGCTGCACAGGCAATGTACAGCAAAGTGATGATGTCATTGCTACTTTTACAAGGTAATATCTGAGTTTGTATAGGTATTTGATGCACACAAAGTGGATTTTTTTTTCTGTGTAGTTGTTACAGAACACATTGGAATACAGGTTTGTGTGCCCGGTGTTCTGCTTTAACCACTTCCCGACCGCCCTATAGAAGAACTACTCCTACAGGGCGGCAAGGGCTGTGCAAAATCACGTGTATATATAAGTGATTTGCATTTCCGGGTAGGGGGCGTGGTGGCTACGGATGTCAATCACCGGGTCCCGGCTGGAGATTCCCCACCGGCACCCGGCGATCGCTGACACGGGAGAGACCTGTGTGCAAGAACAGCAGCAAGAACATGCTGCTGTGTATTTCTATGCAGAGAAAAATACACAGCAGCATGTCTCCCTAGTAGAACACCCGCAGCACACATATTAGAACAGCGCACAGTTAGCCATTAACCCTTTGATTGCCCCACATGTTAACCCCTTCCTGCCCAGTGCCATTAGTACAGTGTCAGTGCTTTTTATTAGCACTGATCGCTGTATTGGTGTAACTGGGGATGTCAGTGGCAGTTAGTCAGTCCCCCCCTAGTGACAGAATGTCTGTCGCAGTCCCTCTATAAGTCGCTGATTGCCGCCATTACTATTAGAAAAAAAATAAAAATAGAAATTCCAGTATCTATACCGCCATTCATAGACGCTATAAAACAATTAATTTACATGTATTGGGATTTTTTTTAGCAAAGACATGTCACAGAATACATTTTGACCTAAATTTATGACAAAATTTGATTTTGAGGGATCTCTCAGCATTGAAAAGCAGGGGGCGGAGAGATGAAGTTACATCAGTGAGGAGGGCTCTGAGAGCTGATTGGAGGAAGGGACCTCCCCCCTTCACACAGTACACAGGAACAGCAGCTGAGGCTGTCAATCTGCTGGAACTCCCTCCCCTGTCACCATTTATCTCTTGGTGTCAGGAAAACTTGTCAGAAGTGACTCATGCTGATAGCAAAGGAACAAAGCAGCAGCCAGGAATGACACATAGTGCTCTGGATTGAGACAAATACACATTATGGAGGGGTATGCTTTGTTCATATTTCAGGTCTGAGGTTTACAACCACTTTAAATTAGAACAAGAATTAAAAGATAAAAAGCTGAATACTTGGTAAGTGATTAAATCAGCTGCTGAAAGTGCTTAAAAAAACTAAAGCTCACCATACACTATGCCATCTGACTGTACAATCTCCTTTACCCTAGCTTCACACCAGGGGCGGACTGACCGTTTAAAAACTCGGGCACTGCCCAAGGGCCTGGGGTCAGTAGGGGGCCCCATGAGATGCCCCTGGTACCTTTTTCATAGGCTTTTTTGAGTTTGGGCAAGGACACAGGGGCCCCATGATCCACTATTGCCCGGGGGCCCCATGAGTTGTCAGTCCGCCCCTGCTTCACACCCAGGGCCGTGGATAAGTAGGCTCCTGCTTCACACCCAGGGCCGTGGATAAGTAGGTACCACCAGTCCTCATGTACGGGGCCCAGGCCTGCAGGGGGGCCCAGGCAGCTGGGTGAATCTTCTACTTCTTCTCCTTCTCCTCCTTCTCCTTCCTCTTCTCCTCCTTCCTTCTCCTTCTTCTTCTCCTCCTTCTCCTTCTTCTCCTCCTTCTCCTTCCTCTTCTCCTCCTTCTTCTACTTCTCCTCCTCCTTCTTCTTCTCCTCCTTCTCCTTCTCCTGCATCTCCTTCTCCTTCTTCTCCTTCTTCTTCTCCTCCTTCTCCTTCTTCTCCTTCTTCTTCTCCTCCTCCTTCTCCTTCTCTTCTTCTCCTTCTTCTTCTCCTTCTTCTTCTTCTTCTTCTCCTCCTTCTCCCTCTTCTCCTTCTCCTTCTTCTTCCTCCTCTCCTCCTTCTCCTTCTCCTCCTTCTTCTTCTCCTTCTCCTCCTTCTTCTTCTTCTTCTCCTCCTTCTCCTTCTTCTCCTTCTGCTTCTCCTCCTCCTTCTTCCTCTTCTCCTCCTTCTTCTTCTCCTCCTCCTCCTTCTTCTCCTCCTTCTTCTCCTCCTTCTTCTTCTCCTCCTCCTTCTTCTCCTCCTCCTTCTTCTTCTCCTTCTTCTTCTTCTCCTCCTCCTTCTTCTTCTCCTCCTTCTTCTTCTTCTCCTCCTCCTTCTTCTCCTCCTCCTCTTCTTCTTCTCCTCCTCCATTCTTCTCCTCCTCCTTCTTCTTCTTCTCCTCCTCCTTCTTCTCCTCCTCCTTCTTCTTCTCCTTCTTTTTCTTCTTCTCCTCCTCCTCCTTCTTCTTCTCCTCCTTCTTCTTCTCCTCCTCCTCCTCCTTCTTCTTCTCCTCCTCCTCTTCTTCTTCTCCTCCTCCTCCTTCTTCTTCTCCTCCTTCTTCTTCTCCTCCTCCTTCTTCTTCTCCTCCTCCTCTTCTTCTTCTCCTCCTCCTTCTTCTTCTTCTCCTCCTCCTTCTTCTTCTTCTCCTCCTCCTTCTTCTTCTCCTCCTCCTTCTTCTTCTCCTCCTCCTCCTTCTTCTTCTCCTCCTCCTTCTTCCTCTCCTCCTCCTTCTTCCTCTCCTCCTCCTCCTTCTTCTTCTCCTCCTCCTTCTTCTTCTCCTCCTTCTTCTTCTTCTCCTCCTTCTCCTCCTCTTCTTCTTCTCCTCCTCCTTCTTCTTCTTCTTCTCCTCCTTCTCCTCCTCTTCTTCTTCTCCTCCTCCTTCTTCTTCTTCTTCTCCTCTTCCTTCTTCTTCTCCTCCTCCTCCTTCTTCTTCTCCTTCTCCTCCTCCTTCTTCTTCTCCTCCTCCATCTTCTTCTCCTCCTCCTTCTTCTTCTTCTTCTTCTCCTTCTCCTCCTTCGTCTTCTCCTTCTCCTCCTCCTCCTTCTCCTTCTCCTCTTTCTCCTTCTTCTCCTCCTCCTTCTCCTCCTCCTTCTCCTCTTTCTCCTTCTCCTCCTTCTCCTCTTTCTTGTTCTTCTCCTCTTTCTCCTCCTCCTCCTTCTCCTCCTCCTTCTCCTCCTCCTCCTTCTCCTCCTTCTTCTTCTCCTCCTTCCTACATGTGTGTGTGTGCATTTACAGTAAAATGAATGCTGGCAACCTTGCAGGTCACGGCTCAGGCGTAGATTTTTTATTGGTAAAACGATCGGCCGATTTGCCCATCATCGTCCAAATCGGCCATGAATTTTCCAACATGACCAATAAAAAAACTGTGCAAAAAACCCCAAAAACGGCCGACCAATTAACCCACTAACAGTGTGAAAATCAACCAATTTTTGACCCGTCTATGGCCGGCATTAGATCTGCCATCAATTGGGTAGTGCAAGGGCCTGCCTGATTGAATACAGAGTGATTGGATAGATCAGGTGGGTCCCACTATTATACATTTCGGTAAATCTAAAGTCGATTGTACAGTGTATGTCCAGTTGAAGGTCACTTTACTAACGTTTCTGCAGACGTGTTGCACCTTTTGTTTCATGAATCTTTCATCGTCTTTTGTATTTTATTGCGGTATCAGCTGTGTGGATGTAACAATACAATGACATTTCATAGACAGCGAGACCAACTGGGATATAAAGAGACTCAGTGAGAAGTAGAAGGAGCGATGAGTGCATGCAGCACATGAATCATCCCGAGGACTAATCTCAGGAGTATGGGGAAGACAGAGAAGGAGATTCACAAATAACAACACACTGACTCATTTTCAGCACTTGTTGGCTTTTATAACACGTGGGGGTTAAAGCTGAACTCCGGCCTTCCCTTCAGTCTAGCACAGTTGTACAGGACCCCCTCCCGGACGGAAATTACTCTGATTTCACTGCACACTGTCAACTTCTCACAGTGTACATTAGCAGCTGCAGCAAGTCAGAGCCTGCCTCATTTCCTGGCTGGAGGATGTCCATCATCATCTAGCTCTTTTCTCCCTTTCCTTCCCTGCCTGACTGTCCCTTGTCTGCCCCTTTCATTCATTGGATTTCAGTTCTTTCAGTCATGAAAGCTTCGCATCACCTGTGGATGGTCTACATCAGTGGTCTCCAAACTGTAGCCTGGGGGCCAGATGTGGTCCTTTGCTTGAGTTTATTTGGCCCTTGGGGCATTATTCCTCCCACTGTCAGCAACAGTAGGGCATAGTTCCTGCCCCAGACACTGACAAAAGGACATTATTCCTCCTATTCATACCAATGATGGGGCATTATTCCTCCCACTGATACCAATGATGGGGCATTATTCCTCCCAATGACACCAATGTTGGGGCACTATTCCTCCCACTGACACCAATGATGGGGCACTATTCCTCCCACTAATACCAATGATGGGGCACTATTCCTCCCACTGACACCAATGATGGGGCATTATTCCTCCCAATGACACCAATGTTGGGGCACTAGTCCTCCCACTGACACCAATGATGGGGCATTATTCCTCCCACTGATACCAATGATGGGGCATTATTCCTCCCAATGACACCAATGTTGGGGCACTAGTCCTCCCACTGATACCAATGATGGGGCACTATTCCTCCTATACATACCAATGATAGGGCATTATTCCTCCCACTGACACCAATGATGGGGCATTATTCCCCCCACTGATACCAATGATGGGGCACTATTCCTCCCACTGACACCAATGATGGGACACTATTCCTCCCACTGATACCAATAATGGGACACTATTCCTCCCACTGACACCAATGATGGGACACTATTCCTCCCACTGATATTAATGATGGGGCACTATTCCTCCCATTGACACCAATGATTGTGCACTATTCCTCCTATACACACCAATGATGGGGCACTATTCCTCCCACTAATACCAATGATGGGGCACTATTCCTCCCACTAATACCAATGATGGGGCACTATTCCTCCCACTGACACCAATGATGTGGCACTATTTCTCCCACTGATACCAATAATGGGGCACTATTCCTCCAATTGACACCAATGATGTGGCACTATTCCTCCTATTCATACCAATGATGGGGCACTATTCCTTCCACTGACACCAACGATGGGGCACTATTCTTCCCACGGACACCAAAGATGGGGCAATATTCCTCCCACGGACACCAACGATGGGGCACTATTCCTCCCACTGACACCAATGATGGGGCATTATTCCTCCCACTGACACCAATGATGGGGCAATATTCCTCCCACGGACACCAACGATGGGGCATAATTCCTCCCACTGACTCCAATGATGGGGCACTATTCCTCCCACGGACACCAACGATGGGGCACTAATCCTCCCACTGACACCAATGATGGGGCATTATTCCTCCCACTGACACCAATGATGGGGCAATATTCCTCCCACGGACACCAACGATGGGGCATAATTCCTCCCACTGACTCCAATGATGGGGCACTATTCCTCCCACGGACACCAACGATGGGGAACTATTCCTCCCACGGACACCAGTGATGGGGCACTATTCCTCCCACTGACACCAATGATGGGGCACTATTCCTCCCACGGACACCAATGATGGGGAACTATTCCTCCCACGGACACCAACGATGGGGAACTATTCCCCCCATGGACACCAATGATGGGGCACTATTCCACCCATTGATAGCACTGATGGAGCACTACTACTCCCCCTAATACCAATGATGGGGCATTGTTTACTCCCACTGATGCCAGAACATTTTCTTCTCCCACTGGCCACAGTCCGGCCCCCCAAATGTTTGAAGGACAGTAAACTGGCCCTTTGTTTAGAAAGTCTGGAGAACCCTGTTCTACATGCAGAGGCAGTTTGCTTAGGAACGCCCACTGCTCCAGACTGACATCCATCCATTATGGCATCTTAATATTAGCATAACTCCTCCCAAGAACTCAGCTCTAGTGCAAGCAGTGGGCTGGCTCCTGGGAGGAGTTACATAAATATCAAAATGCCATAATGGGTGGATGTCAGTCTGGAGGAGTGGGCGTTCCTAAGCAGACTGCCTCAGCATGTAGACCATCCAAATGTGATCCTGAGCCTCCATGAGGAAGGGTGCTGGGATATTTTCTGGAAGCTATATACAGCATCTTGCAGGCCCCGCCCACCAACCATGATTTGCCTGCATTGCAGAGAGAAGTACAGAGACCCAGTGATGGCATCAATGGGAATAAAATAAGTATGTATCAAAAATAGAAAGGATGTATTTAAAGGGTTAATTTGCATGGTAATACAGAGCAATACAAAGCAGCATGCTTACACAGTATAACACACTCAGCACCAGGGGCGGACTGGCAACTCATGGGGCCCCCAGGCAATAGGGGATAATGGGGCCCTTGTGTCTTCGCCCACACTCAAACCACACCCAAAACAGCCTATGAAAGGTACCAGGGGCAACTCATGGGGCCTCCTACTGACCCCGGGCCCTCGGGCAGTGCCCGAGTGCCGCAATGGCCAGTCCGCCCCTGCTCAGCACACAATTAACCCTTTGATTGTCCCAGATGTGAACCCCTTCCTGAGTGCTGCCTATCAGTGCCGCCACATTAGTGCCCATCAGTGCTGCCTATCAGTGCCCACCAGTGCAGCCTCATCAACGCACATCAGTCAAGGAGAAAAATTACCTGTTTGCAAAATTTTATAAGAAAAACTTTGTTTTCAAAATGTTCTGTCTTTTTTTTGTTTGTAAAGTAAATACCACCAAATGAAAGCTCTATTTGTGTGAAGAAAATGCTAAAAATTTCATATGGGTACAATGTTGCATGACCGCGCAATTTTCATTAAACAGCACTGAAAGCTGAAAATTGGCCTGGGCAGGAAGGGGGTAAAAGTGCCCGGTAGGCGAGTGGTTAAGGCGTGACATATTGGGTGTTTATCTACTTTGTTTGGTTTGTGAGATTAACTTTAGTGTATTTTTTTACTGAAATCTTGCACTTAACGATAAACCATTGCGCTAATATCGTGTGATGTAAAAATTGGAACTACCACCGTTTTATTCTCCTGGGTCTTAGCTTTCTCAGCTTTCAAAAGATTTATAATGTTTTCGGGGTTTTAAGTAATCTTCCATGCAACCTATACGGGGTGACACCGGATCCGCTCCAAGAAAAGCTAAGTTGTAAAGAAAGCCGACGATCCCCGCAGGATGGATCGGATCTGCGGATTGGGAAGCATAATGGATCGGAGTCCAATCCATTATGCTCAATCCGCAGATCCGATCCATTCTGCGGGGATCGTCGGAGGGGGTGTCACCAAGTGTTACTGCACCGGGTGACACCAACCCTAGGGACGCCTCTGATGCAAGCTACTGCTGCCCCTGGCCGGTACATTATATCGCATTCTCTCCCTCCTTTCTGACTTTTATTGGTCATCTATGGCACTAGTCATGGATAATAATGGTTTCCTGGTGTCTAGCGTGGCCTGTGGGCCCTCCATACGTTAGTTCCACCTTAGAAAACACGGTGTCAGCGATCCCGGGCGCTCGGCGGTGCGTGCATGCGCAGATTGCCGAGCCGGCGAGCACAGAGTCCTCGGCGATCACGGCGGCGGCCACGCATGCGCACTAGCGATCGCGGCCGCACCAATGGGAGAACAGGGCGCTCTATTTAAACCTGCCCTGTGCATCTCCAAGTCGCCGCAAGGTCTTGTTCCTGTTCCTGTAGTACGTTTCCTTGTTGCCAAACTCTGCCTGTTCTGACTTATGCTGACCCCCTCCTGCTCTGACCCCGGCTCGTCCCTGACCATTCTTCTGCCTGTAGTTTCTGTTATTTTGGACCCTCTGTTACTGAACCCGGCATGTGACCTGACTACTCTTTGCCTGCTGCTTGGTACCGCACCTGTCCCCACTGTTACCGACCTGGCTAGTCTGACCTCGCTCACTTCTAGCAGTCATCCATCCCGCTCGGATCGGGACCTGTCATCCCCTTCACAGCAGGCTCATCCCAGGCACACACCCTCAGCGGGACCCCTCTGCCACCGCCGGGGGTGCCCAGGGGCGTGACCTGGTTCCAGTCTTGCACCAAGTCCATCCCCACCATCAGGGGCTCTGGTGAAAAGGCAGACTGGGACTTAGACTCCGCATCCTGGGAAACCCCGTGCTGTGGACCACTAGAGATCCCGTTGGGCGGAGCCTGACACACGGGCACAGATCTCCTTGTGGGGTTTAGCTGGCGAGTGAAGATGCGGCAAGGCATGCCTAAAGTTCCAAAGAGTACAGGGGTTCTAAGAATCAAGGTAAGTCATCCCTAAAGCTGGCCATAGACTTGTAGAATTCCATCTGAAATGTTTAGTGGTAAGAACGTTCGTTTGATTTTCTGATGGCCATTGGGGCCAAAACATTTGTTTTCAACTGTAGGGGTGAGAACATTTGAAGAAGTAGGATAAACTTTTTCTTGAATGAACTGATTTTTAACAATCTGTGACAACATATTTTTTAATGACGAAACGCATAGGGTGGAGCCTCGCCGCGTGACGTCATCGCGCTCTGGAGCAACGACAGCCATCTTGTCGGTTGGAAACATCCTGTTTTTACGATGCTGGTTGTCTTATTCATTCATGTACATGGAACCTAAATAAATGTATTGAATTGAACTTTAAATACTACACTATGAGTTGCCCTTCTTCTCTATGCATTCCCTTACCATCTGATGGGAGTTTCTGCCATTTGGAGGTTTATTGAAGTTGGAGAAGCTACTTATTATTCTGAAGGGGATCTCTATTGAAGATCAATTGCTGCATTTGATGATATATCACACTGCTCATGTTGACCGACCTTTGTGCAGTCAAATTGTCTGGTAACAGGCCAATCTGTTTGGGTGAATGATGACGGCTTTTGGATCGAACTTTTCCTCTTATGCACCTATTTCCATTCATTTGGGAATTTATATGGACTTTATTACATTTATTGTATGACTACCGCTGCATTTATCCATTCATACGGTTTTTAACAGTGAATGTGGGTTTGGTTATGGGAAGTCCATTCATTCCACAATAGAAGGTAAAGAGTAAATGGAACTGAACGAAATTCATCGAGTCATCGAATGTACTAAGAATTGTGGTACGAATGTTTGTTCGGGAAATCTACTAGTGCATGGCCAGCTTTACTCTATATCTTTCTACAGCAACTGTGGATAACTGTAGACAGCTTTAGTCAGACACTATGGCCACTACACGGGGTGAAATGGAATGCCGAGTAAAATCAAGGACCACTCACATTTTTTAGGACATAATGCATCACCGCAGCTTCAGTGAACTGGCCAGAAGGACATGATCTCATCATTGGCATCGGTCCCTTATATGTAATACCACTAGGAATGTGTTCACATTTCCCAGAGGGCACTTCAAAACTTCCCTACCGACCTAACGGGACACGATAATTGATGGATATGGTTTGTTAAAGGAGAACTCTGGGCAAAAATGTTATTTTCCCATGCATTCGGGCTGTGCCTGCACTGTATGGATTAACTGCTCGTTTTGTCCAGGGATGCAAGGAAAAGCTATACTTACCCGATCCTTCGATCCTGCAGAAAACAGCGCTCCCCCCAGGTCCAGCGGTGGACTGTTCCTGCCGTCTTCACATCCAAAGAAGGTCTATGGGCGTGATGATGTCAGGAACAGTCCATTCACAAGACTGCTAGCGTCTAGAGGGGGGGGGCAGTGGGGAACAATTTTGCACTTGGAGGTTCGGTAGATTAGGTAACTATATCTTCGCTCTGCAATCCCCTAGACAAAAATGGGCAGGTAACCCATGCAATGCGGGCACAGCCCCACTGCACGGGAACATACAAATTTTGCCCGGAGTTCTGCTGCAAGGTTGCTATCTTACTGCCAAGCCTTAAAGTGCTTAAAGTGGACCTATCGGTAACTTAGCTAAGTCTGCACCAGGGGCGGACTGACCATTTGGAAACTCGGGCACTGCCTGAGGGCCCCGGGCCGGTAGGGGGCCCCATGAGATGCCCTCGGTACCTTTTTCATAGGCTTTTTTAAGTGTGGGCAAGGACACAGGGGCCCCATGTTCCCCTATTGCCCGGGGGCCCCATGAGTTGTCAGTCCGCCCCTGATATCGTGTGACATAAAAAATTATTTTTTATCTATTAGGGTGTCTGCTTTCAGATACTTTATAATGTTTGGGGGTTTTGTGAAATCTTCAGGCTTGAAATGATTTTTTGAACGTGTGGACACAGGGGCCCCATGATCCCCTATTGCCTGGGGGCCCCATGAGTTGTCAGTCCGCCCCTGGTCTGCACCTATCACAATACACAGAATACACAGCATCAGGATCATTCACAGCTTCACTCAAGTGCGCTTGCCTAGGCTGAAATGATATCAGCACTCCTGCAGGAACAAGAAGGCATTTCCTCAGTCTCCTCCCTCCAGTCATCAGATTGGAACATTGTACATTTGTAACAAGTGCAGCAGGGGCTGATCTGTGTCAAGCATTTGTAATCACAGCAAAGAATTGCACAGGCATTGCTGCCATCTCAGTCCAGGAAGCAGATGGCGATCCAGGATGATGCCTGAACAAAGATGGCTCTGTCCTTCTGCAGAGAAAAGCAGATAAAGGCAATGTCTATGATCTATGTGAGAGGTAATAAATAACTCGAAGCATTACACTGACATTGCTCAGCATGCTGCACTTGGCATGAAATAATATATCTGATGTCAGGTCCATTTCAAAGTAAACCTGTCGGAAGAAAAACAAGCTGAACGTTTTAATCTCTCCTTTTGAAAATGCTCAATGCCTGGCTGCCAGGCTGACCCTCTTGGGCTCCATTCACACTTGGGTGACTCCAAAGTCGTGCGATTTCCATTGTGACTTTGATGCAACTTTAGCTGTTGGCTTTGACTGTTGCACATCTGAGGACATTAAGATGTGACTTTCATGCGACTTTCACATTGCAGTCTATGGCAGTCACATGAACGTTACATCAAAGCACAGCAGGAACCTTTCAAAGTCACTGCAGCTTTAAGGACCAGTTCACACTAAATGCGTTTCCGTTGCTTTTTTTCTGCATCCACAATGCACAGAAAGTAGGTGATATGATATATATATGTGTGTATATATATATTTATTAATTATTCTTTTTTTATATATTGAACACGGCCAAAACTGTAGCAATTCAAATATATGTCAATATATTTGGGAAGAATATTTTAACAATATATTTTTCTTCCATGTGGGCAATTTAAAAAAAAAAGTAATAGCACCAAAAAAGTGATAAAATAAAAATGTGCAATTTTTGTATTTCGGAGCATTGTGACGGTGAACAGTGCGTTGTGGTGCAGGTGACAGGGCTGCCTGTTGCACCCTAATAAGCGGACTATCCCTTTAAGTATCCTTTGCTTGGTGGCCAAGTAGAAGTGGGCGTGGCTCAATGGGGGTTTTTTTTGTAATGTGTGAATTCCTCATAATGTTGCCAACATTCCAAAATAATTTGGTGGGACAGTTTTGTGCGGCACGGTAAAAACGCAGCGTGCTCAGTGCACCACCCGCTACAACATCATGTGGGTGTGGCTAATATATGGGCGTTGGTTTGTATTCACACCATTTCCCCTATAAATTCTACGTGGGATAAAAAAGGACTGGAACAGATATTGCTTGTAAGTCAGATGGCTGTGATCATATGGAGCCTCCCTGCATACTGAGAATTCCAGAAAACAGAAGTACTACCATACTACTAGTGTACCACGCCACAGTCTATAGAGCACCATACTGCTAGTGTACCACACCACAGTCTATAGAGCACCATTCCACATGTGTACCACACCGCAGTCTATAGAGCACCATACTGCTAGTGTACCACACCACAGTCTATAGAGCACCATTCCACATGTGTACCACACCACAGTCTATAGAGCTCCATACCACATGTGTACCACGCCACAGTCTATAGAGCACCATACTACTAGTGTACCACGCTACAGTCTATAGAGCTCCATACTACTAGTGTACCACACCACAGTCTATAGAGCTCCATACTACTAGTGTACTACACCACAGTCTATAGAGCACCATACCACATGTGTACCACGCCACAGTCTATAGAGCACCATACTGCTAGTGTACCACGCTACAGTCTATAGAGCTCCATACTACTAGTGTACCACACCACAGTCTATAGAGCTCCATACTACTAGTGTACCACACCACAGTCTATAGAGCACCATACTACTAGTGTACCACACCACAGTCTATAGAGCTCCATACTACTAGTGTACCACGCTACAGTCTATAGAGCTCCATACTACTAGTGTACCACGCTACAGTCTATAGAGCTCCATACTACTAGTGTACCACACCACAGTCTATAGAGCTCCATACTACTAGTGTACCACACCACAGTCTATAGAGCTCCATACTACTAGTGTACCACACCACAGTCTATAGAGCACCATACTACAAGTGTACCACACCACAGTCTATAGAGCTCCATACTACTAGTGTACCACACCACAGTCTATAGAGCTCCATACTACTAGTGTACCACACCACAGTCTATAGAGCACCATACTACAAGTGTACCACACCACAGTCTATAGAGCTCCATACTACTAGTGTACCACACCACAGTCTATAGAGCACCATACTACAAGTGTACCACACCACAGTCTATAGAGCTCCATACTACTAGTGTACCACGCCACAGTCTATAGAGCTCCATACTACTAGTGTACCACACCACAGTCTATAGAGCTCCATACTACTAGTGTACCACGCCACAGTCTATAGAGCTCCATACTACTAGTGTACCACACCACAGTCTATAGAGCTCCATACTACTAGTGTACCACACCACAGTCTATAGAGCTCCATACTACTAGTGTACCACACCACAGTCTATAGAGCACCATACTACTAGTGTACTACACCACAGTCTATAGAGCACCATACTACAAGTGTACCACACCACAGTCTATAGAGCTCCATACCACATGTGTACCACACCACAGTCTATAGAGCTCCATACTGCACTGTTTATGAAGAGTGGAGTACCCTCCAGTTCTAGGGGTTCCTGTAATGCCCATCAGGGCAGAAAATGTCGCTGCTCTAAAGTACAACACAGCGATCTGCCCAGCCTACGCAGACAATTCATTTTGAACTGACCCTGCATAACCCCCCCATCCATTACACCCAGGAACAGTACGGATATGAACGGGCCCCTGCACTTTAATGTAGAAATAAGGGCACAACTTGTATTTCCGTTATGAATGGAATAGGGGAAGTGGGTTATAAACCTGGTCAGGTTTTTTTGCCATCTGTGTCCAGATTAGAAGATTTCCCTTCACTTCCTGTCCCATAGACACAACAGGAAGTGAGAGGAAATCCCTCCATAGTGAGGGAATCCCTGGTTGTCACCAGAGTCAGTGTCCCCAATGGAAGATTTCCCCTCTATTCCTGTTCTGGTTACAACCCAAAATTTAGGATTTTCTTTCACTTTTGGTGAAAACAGTAAACAGACACAGAGGGTAAATCTCGCTGATGGGGGCACAGACAGCAATAAATACCCGACAAAGGCTCTAATCCCTCTCCACGCTGCAAAACTAAAAAAAAATAAAAGTCTATCTTTAGTTGTACATGAAATCACTGCTGACAATGATATGTACAGTATAATATTGCCGTTTGTGTTACAGACGGATTTCCAGTCCTCCAGCTGTGTGTGTCCCTCCCCGTGGGGTGTCCATCTGGAAGGCCAGGATTTTTGGGAATGAATCACCTCAGCCTTGTTCTGACCACAAGTTTAACCTTGTCTTCTCCTCTCAGCTGTTCTTCTTTTCAGCTCAGCGGATTATCTCACAGCAGACCTCCGGGCAAATCTAAAAGTCCAGCACAGGGGCGGACGGACAACTCATGGGGCCCCCGGGCAATAGGGGACCATGGGGCCCCTGTGTCCTCACCCACAATCAAACCACACCCAAAAAAGCCTATGAAAAGGTACCAGGGGCATCTCATGGGGCCCCCTACTGACCCCGGGCCCTCGGGCAGTGCCCAAGTTCCCAAACGGTCAGTCCGCCCCTGGTCCAGCAATATTTTACACTGGCAAAGCTGCTGAACATACCCCGACAGCCACTACAAACACGATTATTCCATTCAAGGTGGAGTGTGGTAAAGACAATATCTAAAAAAATCTTATACAATTGAACATAATAAAACTTTTTTTAAAATATAATACTCGACGATCCTGCCATAAAGATCCATGTTCAGGCACTTCCTGTTATAGGGTGATAACACTCTGTCACTGTCTCCCGATTGTGCTCCGGTGTTGTCACCCTGTCAGGCGGGCTTCTGATGGAGACTACAAGTGGCTGTTTCAACAGAAATTCCACAGGTGTGGTCCACTGTTGTCACCATCAGAAGTCGCTGAAGTGCACGCAGACAAAATGTGGCTGCAAAGAGGATCCAGGAGATCAGCAGCACTGGGGTTCAACAATGAAAAAGGGTAAAAACAGGTATTTTTATGTTTTAAAAACGTTAATTATTTATGATACACACTTATCAAACTAAATGTCTTTTAGGTAGGGGTTCTATCTACCTTGGTGCCTGGAGTCAGTACTGGGGCAGGGTCATCCAACACCCAGGGCAAGGATCCAGAACTGTGCCCCCCTCCCCCACTGGTAATACATGTTGTAGAATGGGTGTACCACCCTGCATCCTTTCTTTACCCACTTGTGTCACTGCACCCGGGGCAGCTGCCCCTCCTGCCCATCCTTTGTCCTGGCCCAAATCTGATATTTCAGTGTTTGATAGAGATTCTGGGGTAATAAGCATTGCTGGACTGATCTCCAACCAACTCTGAGCATCAATATAAGGGACAATTTTCCACTGACAACCAATGTAAGGGGTCTCTTTTCCACTGATCACCAAGGTAAAGAGTTATGTCTGTACTGACCACCAATGTAAGGGGTCACTTCTACACTTATCACCAATGTAAAAGGTCTCTTCTACACTGAAAACCTTTGTAAAGGGCCATTTCTACAATGATCACCAATGTAAGGGGTCTCTTCTCCAATGATCATCAAGGTAAGGGGTCTCTTCTCCAATGATCATCAAGGTAAGGGGTCTCTTCTCCAATGATCATCAAGGTAAGGGGTCTCTTCTCCAATGATCACCAAGATAAGAAGTTATGTCTACCCTGGCCACCAGTATAAGGAGTAATTTCTACACTGACCACCAATGTAAGGAGTCAACTCTACACTGAAAACCAGTGCAAGTGGTCTCTTCTACACTGACCACCAATGTAAGGGGCCATGTCTACGCTGAAAACCAATGAAAGGGGTCTCTTCTCCACTGATCACCAAGGTAAAGAGTTATGTCTACACTGACCACCAATGTAAGGGGTCTCTTCTACATAATTCACCAATGTAAAAAGTCAACTTTACACTGAAAACCAATGTAAGGGTTCTTTTCTCCAATGATCACCAATATAAGGGGTCTCTTCTCCAATGATCACCAAGGTAAGACGTTATGTCTACACTGACCACCAGTATAAGGAGTCATTTCTACACTGACCACCAATATGAGGAGTCAACTCTACACTGAAAACCAATGTAAGGGGTCTCTTCTACACTGATCACCAATGTAAGGGGCCATGTCTACACTGAAAACCAATGTAAGGGGTCTCTTCTCCACTGATCACCAATGTAAGGAGTCAACTCTACACTGAAAACCAATGTAAGGGTTCTTTTCTCCAATGATCACCAATATAAGGGGTCTCTTCTCCAATGATCACCAAGGTAAGACGTTATGTCTACACTGACCACCAGTATAAGGAGTCATTTCTACACTGACCACCAATATGAGGAGTCAACTCTACACCGAAAACCAATGTAAGGGGTCTCTTCTACACTGATCACCAATGTAAGGGGCCATGTCTACACTGAAAACCAATGTAAGGGGTCTCTTCTCCACTGATCACCAATGTAAGGAGTCAACTCTACACTGAAAACCAATGTAAGGGGTCTCTTCTACACTGATCACCAATGTAAGGCGTCACTTCTACACTGACCACCAATGTAAGGGGTCACTTCTACACTGATCACCAATGTAAGGCGTCACTTCAACACTGATCACCAATGTAAAGGGAGATTTTACACAGATCACCAATGTAAGGCGTCACTTCTACACTGACCACCAATGTAAGGGGTCACTTCTACACTGATCACCAATGTAAGGCGTCACTTCAACACTGATCACCAATGTAAAGGGAGATTTTACACAGACCACCAATGTAAGGGGTCACTTCTAAACTGATCACCATGTAAGGCAACAATTCTACACTGATCACCAATGTAAGGCGTCACTTCTACACTGATCACATAAGTAAGGGATCTCTTCTACACTTATCACCAATGTAAGGCGTCACTTCTACACTGATCACATAAGTAAGGGATCTCTTCTACACTTATCACTAGTGTAAGGCGTCACTTCTACACTGATCACCAATGATGTAAGGGGTCACTTCTACACTGATCACCAATGTAAGGCGTCACTTCTACACTGATCACCAATGTAAGGGGTCACTTCTACACTGATCACCAATGTAAGGCGTCACTTCTACACTGATCACCAATGTAAGGCGTCACTTCTACACTGATCACCATGTAAGGCGTCACTTCTACACTGATCACCAATGTAAGGCGTCACTTCTACACTGATCACCATGTAAGGCGTCACTTCTACACTGATCACCAATGTAAAGGGAGATTTTGCACTGATCACCATGTAAGGAGTCACTTCTACACTGACCACCAATGTACGGGGGGACTTCTCAACTGTTCAATAATGTAAGCAGACACTACAATTTGCACATTCTGTGTCTTTTTTCTGACTATTATTATCATGTTTTTAATTTCATGACCATTATCAAAAATAATTTGTCATATAGAGCTGGGAAGAGTTGTAAAATGATTCACTCTGTGTGTCAGATACTCTAGGTAAGCCACATGTTGTATTCCTATAATGTATCCTGTATCTACAACTTACTGATCAAACTCATGTACCATTATTTATTTTATTTATTTATTACCGGTACTTATATAGTATACTTATATTATATTGCACATTCACATCAGTTCCTGACCCTCAAGGGGTGTACAAACTAAGGTCCCTAACTCACATTCATACATACACATACTAGGGACAATTTAGACAGGAGCCGATTAACCTACCAGCATGTCTTTGGAGTGTGGGAGTAAACCAGTGAACATTTTTAGCTGGAGTTCCCCGAGAGATAAAAAAACGTTTCATTAGGGGTAGAAATGCTGAGAAAGGCTGCTATAATGAAACAGTCAATTTATGTGCAAAACCAGTGTATACTGTACTATTGGAGCCGTGATTAAAGCCTCACTGTATAATACAAAACATTATAGGGAGTAGGAGTCTGAACAATTCAGACTATAAGTCTGGAGTCTGTACAGTTGACCAATATGTCTGGTCAATTGGTCAATTGTTTAGGAGCCTGGAAAAGTGACCAATTGACCCGAGTAGATAACCTCAGAAACAGTTACCCACCGTGTTCAGCACAAGTCAGTTTATCCTTGCCTGTGGACTTCAGGATGTGCTTTTGAGTAGAAACCTTCCGAAAATCATCACTGAATAATCTAGAGACCTATAAAAATGTATATCCAAGGTGGTAGAGAAAGAGAGAGTTGGAGGATTCAGCAGATTACCCTTTGTGAGCTTTGAGTGGTTATTACCTCCTTAGTAATAAAGAGAGAGAAGAGAAATTTCTGGTGTCTCATGGTTGAGTCACCCTTGCTGTGAATGGGGCTTGTGTAACTTTGCTTAGACAAATTGAGGAAAGCTCTAATTCCCCAAACCCTCAAATTACCAACAGATGGTGAAAAAGAACACAGTGACAGCCCGTGTTTGTGAATTATGGTGGTCACTACGGTGAGCTGTACAGAGTAGACAATGAGAAAACTAGTGAATGAATTGTTTTTGGCCTTGAAGGCAAGTTTTTTATTCCAAATGCAGGTCTGCTTATACTCATATTCCCCTTCTCTTCTACCATGGAGCTTACAGAGGGTGAATAGAGTACAATTGTTCAGCCCATACATTTTTAATCTTGACAATATAGTGACAACCAGTAGATTTTCAGTAGCCAACATGTTTCTGGAGCAAAAGGTTTCACCTTCATCAAGGCTTGAACTAGGGTTTCTGGAACTCTTGTATGAACTGTGGTGAAGTCTCCTAATATGGGATCTGAAAGCGGATCTCCACCTTTCCTACCCCACTTTTAATTTTATAACCAATCCGAACTTTGTTGCAGGTCATAGCCATTTCAGATACTAACCTGCCCAGGGCATTAGAATTCTGCCCACGCTCTGTTCCGTGCCGCCATCTTCTTATGTGACATCATCGGGAGGCCCATCAGCTCTCTGGGTTCAGCCACCAGGTCTCAAAATGATACACTGGTAGGCCTGCCCCCTTTCTCAATTAAGGATTATGGCTCCTGGGATATGTAACGTGCATAATGCACGCCATTTGCCTAGGCCAATCACTAGCGTTGTTAAATGGGAGAGGAGTAGTAAATCACATGCTTCCCATACATGGAAGTATCAGGTAAGTTACTTTGCTCCCCTGACCAAGCAGAGTAGTAGGGGATCCAAAGAAAGATAGATTTAGGCATCTGTGGGGCCAGCAATAACGTGACCCTCTTGATTTGCCCAGCATGCACAAAGGACATGTTCACTTTAAATACATCACCAATGTTGCTAAAGCTACTGCCATTTTCTCTATATACCCTATATAGCAACCTTTTCTAATCTTTTTTACGTCAAAGGAACCATTGATATAATTTTGAGGTCCTGGGGATCCTTGCCAAACCAATTCATTTGGGGTTAATGGATTGGTATCATGCCACTGGCTATACCAGGTGATGTTGGTGCCAGAACTATGCAGGCACCATCAGATGGGAGGTCAACCAGCCTCAGCTCACTGAATCCTTAGCAACCTCTAGAGCAGCCATTCTAAACCATTTTACTACTCCTGAGGGAACCCTGGAAATAATATTTAGGTCTTGGGTAACCCCTGCTAAAACCAATTAATTGGGGTTCAGTGGGAAAAATGAGGGTAAATTGCCCCCTGCAGTAGTGATCATCCTTACAGTTAGCTAAAAAGGAACATTGGTGTCATGCCGCTGCCTCTGGCAAGTGGTATTGGCCTATGCAGGCACCAGAAAATGTGAGGTCAATCAGCCACAGCTCAAGGAATCCCAAGCAATCTCTGGAGGAACCCTGATTGAGAATGACTGCTCTAGAGGAACCCTAGGGTTCTATGGAATCCTGACTGTTCTATGAATTAGTAAAAAAAAAAGAAGGTTTGGCATGTGACTGAAGAACGCCTGCCAGAAGCAAAGCCAGGTAGGTGACTTCACTTGTCTCTTTAACAATTAAGCAAAACAGTTTGGGTGTCCGTTTATGAACCAGCAGTAATAGATCGCTGCTCAGTTCTCCGGCATTCTCGGAGAACACAGTTCTCCTGTGAATGCCGTTTATGAAGCATATGTTGATCAGTTCTCCAAACGAAGAGAGAACGGTCTACGAACGCTGGAAAACGGCTCATTTTACTATAATCTCGCGAGATTACAGTAAAAGATCAGTTTACTAAACAGAGGTAAATTATCTCTGCTTAGTTTGTGGTCCCTCTGATTCTCCAGCTCTGGGCTGGAGAATCTGGAGGGAGAACACAGATCTCCAGTGAAGGGCTGAACATGTTTTCCTGAGTGTCATAAACTGTGAATGACCAGAGAATAGCTGTGATCCTCTGAATCGCAGCTATTCTGTGTGTCATAAACGGACACCTTGGTCTGAAGCCACCCTCCAGCCTGTTGATTGAATGAAGAAAGAGCAATGTTGAGTTTATCCCTGTTTTCTCTAATCCTCTCAGCAAGCTATGAGTTAATTGATAACACTAGGAGATATAGTAAAATCTATTTTTCTGCCCTTCCTTTCCCAGACCAAGATTTGCTGTGCAAAGGACCATAGGAAGCTAATATGAAGGAAAATTCTGGTCCTTAAACAAGTTGCCTTAAAAATGACATTAAACAATTTTGCAATGAATAAATGTATTAAATAGTAATCTTTTTTTTATCCGCCTAGAGTTCATATTTAAATACCAAAAGTTTATGCTTGACTGCAGCGTACTTCTAACTGCGTCACTCTCCACATAAGCTCTAAGTATTCATTTTTAAACTTCTGGAATATATTTTGAGCATATTAGCCCTTGGATCATTATCGCAGCTGAAAAAAAATAAAATCTTGTGTAGACAGAACGCTGAGTTATATCCTCTACAGTAAAAACTGCCTGCCACATAAAATAGCAGATTTATGCAAATTGCCACCTATACTACAATGACGATTAGTCAGCTCAAAACCTAAATATAAGTCGGACAATTCCATTTTGAATATCTAAATTTAAATTTCAGTTTTTGCATCTGTGCATTGGCACCCACGGACGTCTGCATTGGCATACACGGAAGTGGGCTTGTCAATGTGTAGGGTATTCTTTCTGCTTTTAACAGCCATGATTAGCATTTGGGTAGATCCTTCCATTTGCTGCCACAACCCGATATGAAGTTATTTTTTTTTCTTCTAAAAACAGTAATATTCCCAGCATGCCGTAAATGCCAACTGTCACAGTTGCTTGTGCTGTCAACCAAACTGTCAAACCATTGAATGTCTGGTGTCATAACTGATCCCATGTGCAGCACCATGGCAGTAGCAGATCAGAACAGAGGCTAAGGTGGTAGCTTTCTTGGCTGAAAATAGTAGGATGGTTTAGTTCCACTTTAAAGCATAAGCACCCTGCTAAAGTTCAATAAACCCTCCCTCTTAGATTGTAAGCTCCCAGGATCAGGCCCTCCTAACCCTCTTGTATTGAACTGTATTGTTGCTGTATTGTCTCCCGTTATATTATAAAGCGCTGAGCAAACTGTTGGCGCTATATAAATCCTGTATAATAATAATAAACCACATATGCAGCAGGTGCGGTGGCTGTTCACGCTTTGTTTGAACTGAGGGCAGGCAAAAGTAGACAGGAGTCAGGTGTTCTACAGTGTCGCAGCCAGGGGCGGACTGACTATTTGGAAACTCGGGCACTGCCCGAGGGCTCGGGGTCAGTAGGGGGCCCCTTGAGATGCCCCTGGTACCTTTTTCATAGGCTTGTTTGAGTTTGGGCAAGAACACAGGGGCCCCATGATCCCCTATTGCCCGGGGGCCTCATGAGTTGCCAGTCCGCCCCTGGTCCCAACGTCATCTATCCTGGGGGTTCAGTTGCATCTAATGTGTTTTTTTGTCAAGTGGAGCACATGAAAGTTACATATAGTTAGTCTGGCTGAAAAAAGACAAAAGTCCATTCAGTTAAAAAAAAAAAGTTAGAATCCTATACCCACAGTTGATCCAGAGGAAGGCAAAAAAACCCAGCAAAGCATGATCCAATTTGCTCCTGCAGGGTAAAAAAATTCCTTCCTGATCCCCCGAGAGGCAATCGGATATTCCCTGGATCAACTTTACCTATAAATGTTATATCCAGTTATATTCTGTGTATCTAAGAAAGAATCTAGGACTTTTTTAAAGCAATCCACTGAGCTGGCCAGAACCAACTCTTCAACCAAAGTTGAAGCTTAGAAGTCTCACCAAACATTTTTTCTTCTATCCCCCAGGTCACCAAGTGCATATATAAGTGCAGCTTATGCCTGAGAAGGGAGCGTGCCTTTGCCGTTTACTGGCTTCGCGCATGCTCTGAAACGCGTCGTATTGCATGCTAGATATTCCCATGTCATCACGTTGACGTTGAAGTGATCAGGATTTTTTTTTTTTTAACACATGATTGCTAACACTGATGTATTTAATTGATATTTGCAATCATTGTTACTGAATGAAACTGCTTCATTCAGTCTTTTTGTTGTGATTAGCTGTGATTGGGCAAAGCTGATCACATGATACAGATGGGCTGTGATTGGCCCTGTCTGTATCATGTGACTGCCTTGACCAGTCACAGCTAACAACATAATTGTATACAATGGATGGCATGACAGGAAGCCATCCATTGTATACAATTGGCATGTGATAGCTGTGATTGGTCACATGACACTGGCAATGGGCCGGTGTAGTGATATGTCATCAGCTGTGTCCCGTGGACAGCCGATGACAAATTGCGCCGCTGCGCGGTCTACGGCCGCGTGAGTGGCTTGTTTGACAGGACATCATGTGACTCCCAGTCACAATGGCGAGTGTCCTGCCCGACCATCAATCTGATATAGGCCGGATGGGAAGGTGTTCAAAATGTTCATTTGGGAAAACCACATACACTGTTAGACTTTTGTTTGTTCAAGAAAAAGCTTCCCTAGAAAATCAGACATACGTTCTCAAAAGAAAAAAACTTCTAAATAAATTCAGCCAGTGTATGGCCAGCTTGAGTGTATCACAGGGAATATCCCATGGTGGAGACCAAGTTGGAGGGACTTCTCTTGCACCTCCTGTCCAACCCCCGTAAAAGTGGTGACAGGGAATGTGAGGACACAGAGTGGCAGTGTTACGGGAGGTACCAGATCTGTGCAACTGGGATGATCCAGATCAGCCTTTCTCAACCAAGGTGCCCAGGCACCCTGGGGTGCCTTGAGGTTTCTTCAGGGGTGCCTTGGCAAAATGTCTAAAAATTGCCTAAATCTTGTATACAAGCCAGTGGATGGAACAAGCCTCCCTTTTAGTGATACAAAGCCACAGGTTTTCATTGTGCACCATTACAACCTTCTAGCCGCCGGCGCCCTGACAACCAATGACATCATCAGTTGATAAGGAGGATGTCAGCTGCCTGCACAGCATCCTAGTTTGACCCTCCCCCGCCCCTTTCCATCAGTGCTGGGGCCACATTAGCTCAGTGATGGAGAAAAACTGAGGGAGAGGAGAAACATTGGAATACTAGTCAGTACCAGTGTGCAAAAGTGTATTTGCTTTGGAAGAATAAATCACCTCTAATGTTGGGTGTCCTACATGTGTAGATGTTGCTGTTAGATAGTTTTTCACATTTCAGGATGAGGTGCCTCAAGACTGTCCATAATTATAAAGGGTGCCTCGGGACTGTCCATAATTTTAAAGGGTGCCTCAAGACTGTCCATAATTATAAAGGGTGCCTCAAGACTGTCCATAATTATAAAGGGTGCCTCGGGACTGTCCATAATTTTAAAGGGTGCCTCAAGACTGTCCATAATTTTAAAGGGTGCCTCAAGACTGTCCATAATTTTAAAGGGTGCCTCAAGACTGTCCATAATTTTAAAGGGTGCCTCGAGACTGTCCATAATTTTAAAGGGTGCCTCAAGACTGTCCATAATGTTAAAGGGTGCCTCAAGGCTGTCCATAATTTTAAAGGGTGACTCGGGACTGTCCATAATTTTAAAGGGTGCCTCGAGACTGTCCATAATTTTAAAGGGTGCCTCAAGACTGTCCATAATTTTAAAGGGTGCCTTGGGACTGTCCATAATTTTAAAGGGTGCCTTAAGACTGTCCATAATTTTAAAAGGTACCTCTGGACTGTCCATAATTTTAAAAGGTACCTTGGGACTGTCCATAATTATAAAGGGTGTCTCAAGGCTGTCCATAATTTTAAAGGGTGCCTCAAGGCTGTCCATAATTTTAAAGGGTGCCTCAAGACTGTCCATAATTATAAAGGGTGCCTCAAGACTGTCCATAATTTTAAAGGGTGCCTCGAGACTGTCCATAATTTTAAAGGGTGCCTTGACTGAAAAAAGGTTGAGAAACACTGGTCCAGATGACTGCTCCTGACCACTGGGAAGAACCAGACTCAGGAACACCGAGGAACCAGAGCAGATGACAGGACCGTAGTTGGACCACGTTTGGTAACAGCCGGACGGCAAGGTACCATATCAAGAAGCAGAATAAGAGTTGAAGATACAAGCCAAGGAAAAGCCAAAGAGGACCGAGGCAGAAGGAAGAAAGCAGAGTCAAATATGAAGGCTAACGTCCCAATGGGTAGACAGAGATGGAAAGGCAAGTCAGAAGACAAGTCAGCACAGACACGGGAAGCAGAATTAGCAGGTCAGGTCACAAGTAATCACAAACAGCTGAAGGCCATTGTGCAATCTCTCCATGTAATGTTCCAGTTGATAGAGGCCGTTTGATGCCAAAACTAGTGGCAAGCAAGCATGTACATGCTGTGGATATCTGGCCATCACTCACAGGGCCACGTGCCGTAGTATGTACAAGCGTATGTGCCCCCACTAGTCTACTTTCTTTGGCTGGAACAAGTGGGATCTTCCTTCTAGGGGTGGAATATTTGCCTTTGAATGGATAGGCTACAATCTCTGTTACAAAGGACTGTCTGTGTTCGCTATGACTGCTTGCTCACTGTAAGAGACATATCTGGGGTAACACAGACCTAATTAAGAACTAGCTTTGTCCTAGTATTGGGAGAATGGAGAAAAACAGATTTCCACAATGGAGCCTTTATTCTAGAAAGGAAGGGGTTAACCAGTTCTTCCCACAACTCCACTGATTTAACCCGCCCGTCACTTCCCGCTGTGTCATAGGATATTAATAGGATGGGGGAAGTAAGGGCTGCGGAACAATCCCAACGCCCGCCCGAGCATTAGAGAATTGTGAAACTCCACAAAAGCCAGCCTAATCTCCTATTTTCTGTATGTCACCCTGTAATGGGAGGGGCAGACCCCATGTCACATAGCTCACCCTGTCTGTGTCACCCTGTAATGGGAGGGGCAGACTCCATGCCACATAGCTCACCCTGTCTGTGTCACCCTGTAATGGGAGGGGCAGACTCCATGCCACATAGCTCCTCTGTCTGTGTCACCCTGTAATGGGAGGGACAGACCCCATGTCACATAGCTCACCCTGTCTGTGTCACCCTGTAATGGGAGGGGCAGACTCCATGCCATATAGCTCCCCTGTCTGTGTCACCCAGTAATGGGAGGGGCAGACTCCATGCCACATAGCTCCTCCTGTCTGTGTCACCCTGTAATGGGAGGGACATACCCCATGTTACATAGCTCCCCTGTCTGTGTCACCCTGTAATGGGAGGGGCAGACTCCATGTCTCATAGCTCCCCTGTCTGTGTCACCCTGTAATGGGAGGGGCAGACTCCATGTCACATAGCTCCTCCTGTCTGTGTCACCCTGTAATGGGAGGTAAAGACCCCATGTCACATAGTTCCTCCTGTCTGTGTCACCCTGTAATGGGAGGGGCAGACTCCATATTACATTGCTCCTCCTGTCTCCAGACCCCATGTCACTTAGCTCCCCAACTGTGTCACCCTGTAATGGGAGGTAAAGACCCCATGTCACATAGTTCCTCCTGTCTGTGTCACCCTGTAATGGGAGGGGCAGACTCCATATTACATTGCTCCTCCTGTCTCCAGACCCCATGTCACTTAGCTCCCCAACTGTGTCACCCTGTAATGGGAGGGACAGACCCCATGTCACATAGCTCCTCTTGTCTGTGTCACCCTGTAATGGGAGGTGCAGACCCCATATTACATAGCTCCTCCTGTCTCCAGACCCCATGTCACTTAGCTCCCCAACTGTGTCACCCTGTAATGGGAGGGACAGACCCCATGTCACATAGCTCCTCCTGTCTGTGTCACCCTGTAATGGGAGGTGCAGACCCCATGTCATGTAGCTCCTCCTGTCTGTGTGACCCTGTAATGGGAGGTGCAAACCCCATGTCACATAGCTCCTCCTGTCTGTGTCACCCTGTAATGGGAGGGGCAGACTCCATATTACATAGCTCCTCCTGTCTCCAGACCCCATGTCACTTATCTCCCCATCTGTGTCACCCTGTAACGGGAGGGACAGACCCCATGTCACATAGCTCCCCCTGTCTGTGTCACCCTGTAATGGGAGGTAAAGACCCCATGTCACATAGTTCCTCCTGTCTGTGTCACCCTGTAATGGGAGGTAAAGACCCCATACCACATAGTTCCCCCCTGTCTGTGTCACCCTGTAATGGGAGGTACAGACCCCATGTCACATAGTTCCCCTGTCTGTGTCACCCTGTAATGGGAGGTACAGACCCCATGTCACATAGTTCCCCTGTCTGTGTCACCCTGTAATGGGAGGTACAGACCCCATGTCACATAGTTCCCCTGTCTGTGTCACCCTGTAATGGGAGGTACAGACCCCATACCACATAGATCCCCCTGTCTGTGTCACCCCATGGTGGGAGGGACAGACTCTGCTTTGCGTCACTCTATGCTCACAGTGGAGTACATGGCCCGTAGCACTATCCAGTCTGAACTGAACTATTGTGATACAGGAGTCAGGAAGTTCTACCTGTGCATCTAGAAAAGGTGAGGCTTCCGTGTACATTCAGGGTGTGATCTCCTCCTGGCGAAATGACAGGGATGTGAAGGAAGGACAGGTTCTAGCTTGTGACATGCCTCTCCCTGCTAAGATCAAGCCTAATAATTGCACATCTGACCTTTCATTAAGGCCACTTCAGCTCTCCATTTTTCAGCTGCTGAGGAACTACAAGTCCAAGCATGCCATCGCATTCAGCCTTTATTACAGAAGGTTTTACTACATTCAGTCAGACAGTTCGGTCACATTTGGGAGCAGTTTCTTTGGATGGTGCCATCATAATTCTGATTCTGAAAGCCACAAAAAAATCATATTTTCTTAAGACTTCCTTTTGATGACTTTTTCCATGTTCCAGTGAGTTGCAAAAATATATCTTGCCTGCTAGAATTACATAAAAACAATTGAAAATGTCTGTGTCTAAATGCTCTCTTTTCAGTTGTAACAAATGGGGAAAGTCAACTGAATATGGGCAGCACAGTGGCTAAATGGTCAGCACAGTGGCTAAATGGTCAGCACAGTGGCTAAATGGGCAGCACAGTGGCTAAATGGGCAGCACTTCCGCCTGGCAGTACTAGGGTCACTGGTTTGAATCCCAGCCACGGCACCACCTGCCTGAAATTTGCATTTTCTCCCCGTGCCTGTGTGAGTTTCATTCTGGTTTCCTCCCACACTCCAAAGACATGCTGGGAGGATAATTGGCTCCTGTCTAAATTGGCCCTAGTATAAGAATGTAAGTTAGGGACCTCAGATTGTACGCCCTTCAGGGTTAGGGACTTTATTCCATATATGGGTTTTATTCATAAGTGCAGTAACCAATCAGAAGTCACTGCTGGAATCGGCCACGTACAAGATGAATTTCTGATTGGTAGCGAAGGGCTACTCTACTTATTAGCACCACTTTAGCCCAGATGTGCTCCTGGCATTTTTTTTAACAGATGTGCTCCTGGCACCCATATCCAGCGAGAGGGTCAGCATGCATTAATTACTTCTGGATTATGGCAGCCCCTAATGCCTTTACCTAATGTGGTTGTAAACTTGACATGAAATATGAACAAAGCATATCCCTCTATGGTGTGTACTTGTCTCAGTTAAAGTGGAGTTCCACTCATGCTGTCAAAAAATAAACGTCAGCAGCAAAAAAACTGTAGCTGCTGACTTTTAAAAAACAGCCACTTACCTGTCCCTCGGTGTGTCCCCCGTAGCCCGTTTCACCGGCCGTCCTGTATTCCAGGAGGCCGGCATCTTCAGTGTGGGCACCCGGCTGTGATAGCTTGCAGCTTCACAGCCGGGTGCCCACTGCGCATGTGCGAGAAGCTCTGCGCTTCATGAATGGTCCTGTAGTCTTCTGGGACCTGTCACGTGTCTCAAAAGACTACAGGGAGGGAGGATACCTTCCGCTTCTGATTGCCTAGGCGATCGGACCGGAAGTGGGAGCGGGTACCTGTCAAACCCCAAAGGTGCCAATCCTTAATGGGGAGTGGGGGAGCAATCCTTAAAGAGGAACTTCCCCTTTTGGGTGTCATCTCTGTCTGCTGCCTTTTTTCTCTACTTTCAGCATGAGTTAGTTCTGACAAGTTTTCCTGACACCATGAGAAAAAAAGGTGACAAGGGAGAGACCTCTCTAGCTGATTGACAGCCTCAGCTTTGTTCCTGTGTGCTGGGAGGAAGGGGGGGTTTCTCCCTTTCCTCCAATCAGCTCTCAGAGCTCTCCTCACTGAGCTCTGCAGAATGTAGCTCTGAATGCTCATACAAGCTGTCTTAGTTCTGAACTTTGATGTAAACAGGAGACTGCAGATAAACAGGTACAACTTATGTTGGAGGATGTTTCATCTCTGTGCATCACCTGAGGCCAGTCACTGCACTTAGGTATAGATAAAGGTTTACAACAACTTTATGCTCTGGTTCACACTGATGCAATGCGGAATTCACAGCGTTTTATGTGCAAATTCTGCACCGCATCAGAATCGCACTCCGTTCATGCGAACCGCTGCGGATGTGTATGTTAAGTTAACAACACCCCAAAAGCGATCCGATGTGCAGAATCGGTTCGCATAGGTGTGAATACCCATGCGATCCGATTCTTGTGTGGGCTGAAAAAGGGTCCTGCAGCTTTTGGTGCGGGTGCAGTGCGATTAGAGCCATACAAAATGTATGGCTCCAATTGCACCGCACACAATTCACATGTGATTTGCTCAGGAATGCGGTGCAGTTCCTGTGCGAATCACGTGCAATATACCGCACCGCACATATGTGATCCCAGGCTAAAGGTCCAGCCAAAGCATTTTTTTTTTGGTAAAGAAGGGTTGTAACCCCAGTCAGGTTTTCACTGCCACATATGTCCCTGTTTGAGAGATTTCCTACACTTCCTGTCCTGGTGACCAAACAGGAAGTGAGGAGATCTCCTTATGCTGGCCATACATGGGTCAAAATTCGACCGATTTTTCGTCTGAAAATCGGATCTAACAATAATCGGCCGATTTTCGCTCTGTTAGCGGGTAAATGGCAATGGCCGATTTTTGTGGTTCCTCCCCTTTTCGGTGATCAGGCATGTTGGAAAATTTGTGAGAAAACAGCCGATTTTCGACTCAGTGATGGTCAAATTGTACGATTGTTTTTCCTAAAAGAATATGCGCATGAGCCGTGACCTGGAAGGAACAGAAGATTTACCTGTTATATGGGGTGAACTTTATGACTTGGTCGGCCGATTTTCGAAATCATTGGTGGCACCATTGGATTACCGAGCGAACAACGTTTTCAATTTTCGGACTAAAAATGGTTCGGAATTTGACCCATGTATGGCCTGCATTAGTGGGGGCAAAAACAGCAATAAATGCCTGTCAGAAGTTATCATAACTTATCTATTATCTATCTACTATCTATGTATCTCTATCTATCTATCTATCTATCTATCTATCTATCTATCTATCTATCGATCCTTCCTCTATCTATCTATCTATCTATCTATCGATCCTTCATCTATCTATCTATCTATCTATCTATCTATCTATCTATCTATCTATCTATCTATCTATCGATCCTTCATCTATCTATCTATCGATCCTTCCTCTCTCTCTCTCTCTGTCTCTATCTATCTATCTATCTATCTATCGATCCTTCCTCTCTCTCTCTCTCTATCTATCTATCTATCTATCTATCGATCCTTCATCTATCTATCTATCCATTCAGTTGTATCCGACCCTTGGCGATTGCATGGACCGTCACTCGTAAGCGACTTTTTCCATGAATTCTCTTAGCAATTACAGGGTAGGTTGCCAGGTCTTTCATCATAACTTATACTATACAGAAAAACGTTTTATTACTGTTTGTACCCCCGGTAAAGAGTGAGCTGAAACCCCCTCGACAGCTACAGAAATATAAGTAATATGACAAAGGTTCTACTCCAACTTCACACTGTCCTAAACTGTAAAAAAAAAATATGTCCCAGCCAGGGGCGGACTGACCATTTGGAAACTCGGGCAGTGCCCGAGGGCCCGGGGTATGTAGGAGGCCCCATGAGATGCCCCTGGTACCTTTTTCATAGGCTTTTTTGAGCTTGGGCAAGGACACAGGGGCCCCATGATCCCCTATTGCTCGGGGGCCCCATGAGTTGTCAGTCCGCCCTGGTCCCAGCTAATGCTGGCTGGTGGTCAACAACCACCCCAAGGTGGCTCGTCTAACCTACCTGATATCACCGGTTCCCAGCAAATTGAATGTGCATGCGCATGCGTACATACCCTCATTTTTTCTAAGGCCAACCAATCAAACCGAGCAATTCACATGGCCTGGATCTAGTGATGTCAGAAGGAAGGAGGCTCTCTTGGAGTTGGTTGTCAGTGAGATCCTGGACAATTATATACTGTATATCATATATATGTACTGTCTGTATATTTTAAACAATTTATATAGCACTTTAAAATTCTCCTGTTTTACAGCTGACAAAGCTACTTCCGAGCGAAGAGAAGGAGCCACCGGATACAAACAGGATCCTCTTCTAATGAACTCGCTCCCCAACAGCAGTAGAGCAGGAGAGCTAGGTGACAAGAGGTGACAGGTGGTGACACGTGGTAGCCAGCCTGTCCTGCAGGATGCCAATGTCGGGAATTTCAGGAATGAAAATCCTTGGCACAGCATGACCTCTTCTGAGGAGGGTGCGGCACATCCGGATTCCTCTGGGTGCTGGAGGCCCGAGGCGAAGGAGCAGCCAAACTCAGATGCTGCTGGGACAGGCAGATATTAACCCTGCTCCAAACAAATCGTATGTGGACTTGGAACCCGCATAGCGTCCGGAAAGCTCCGAGCGTACAATCGGTGTATGCCAAGTTTATTTATCAGGCTTCAGGACGTGGAATATGGTGAATCACTAGAGAAGTTTCCTATCACTAGAACCTTCCCTTCATCTGGTCCTACTAGTCCCCTTCAGTGTTAGTCATTTCCTTCCATACCTCAAATCCCCCAGCCTCCCATTTATTCTGTGTTCAGGTCACGATCCTCGCTCGTGTGATCTCTGGGATTTCCCCAATTGCTATCCTGAATCCGGCATTCACTATTCCTGACAGGATGGCAATACACAGGATTCCATTCACACTCCTAGTCTACAAATCAGTAATAACAGCGATCTAAGTATTCATAGCACCAGTATGACCATCCCGGGCTGATCAAAATAGGAAAAAGCTGAAAAAATGGGATCTCAGCACAAAATATCTCTGCTAACAAACTTTCAGAAGATTTATGAATGCCAGTGACAAGTGCAAGTTTCAGCATGTCTACTAAATGTGCAAGAGAGACTGTGACTGCAAGAGTTGTACGGAAAATAAATGGTCTCCCTCATTCTATGGAATAACCCCATTCATATCTGTATTCTTTCTTCATTCCTCAACCACACTATACTGCCCTCATCATCATTCACCCTCATATTAGCTTTCATACTGTCTTCATTCCTCAGCCACACTATACTGCCCTCATCATCATTCACCCTCTTAATACCTTTTATACTGTCTTCATTCCTCAGCCACATTATACTGTCCTCATCATCATTCACCCTCATAATACCTTTCATACTGTCTTCATTCCTCAGCCATTTTATACTGCCCTCATCATCATTCACCCTCATAATACCTTTCATATTGTCTTCATTCCTCAGCCACACTATACTGTCCTCATCATCATTCACCCTCTTAATACCTTTCATACTGTCTTCATTCCTCAGCCACACTATACTGCCCTCATCATCATTCACCCTCCTAATACCTTTCATACTGTCTTCATTCCTCAGCCACACTATACTGCCCTCATCATCATTCACCCTCAAAATACCTTTCATACTGTCTTCATTCCTCAGCCACACTATACTGTCCTCATCATCATTCACCCTCATAATACCTTTCATACTGTCTTCATTCCTCAGCCATTTTATACTGCCCTCATCATCATTCACCCTTATAATACCTTTCATATTGTCTTCATTCCTCAGCCACACTATACTGTCCTCATCATCATTCACCCTCTTAATACCTTTCATACTGTCTTCATTCCTCAGCCACACTATACTGCCCTCATCATCATTCACCCTCTTAATACCTTTCATACTGTCTTCATTCCTCAGCCATTTTATACTGCCCTCACCATCATTCACTCTCTTAATTCCTTTCATACTGACCTCATCATCATTCACCCTCGTAATACCTTTCATACTGTCCTCATTCCTCAAACTTCTTATACTGCCCCTCACCATCATTCACCCTCTTAATTCCTTTGATATTTTCTTCATTCCTCAGCCTCACTATACTGTCCTCATCATCATTCACCCTCTTAATACCTTTCATACTGTCTTCATTCGACATCCATTTTATACTGCCCTCACCATCATTCACCCTCTTAATTCCTTTCATACTGTCCTCATCATCATTCACCCTCGTAATACCTTTCATACTGTCCTCATTCCTCAAACTTCTTATACTGCCCCTCACCATCATTCACCCTCTTAATTCCTTTGATATTTTCTTCATTCCTCAGCCACCCTGTACTGTCCTCATCACCATCATCCACCCTCCTAATTCCTTTTATACTGTCCTCATTCCTCAGCCATCCTATACTGTCCTCATCATCATTCACCCTCCTAATTACTTTTATACTTTCCTCATTCCTCAGCCACCCTATACTGTCTTCACCATCATCCTATTGATATCTTTATTCTTTCTTCATTCCTCAGCCACCCTATACTGTCCTCATCATCATTCACCCTCGTAATACCTGTCATACTGTCCTCATTCCTCAGCCATCTTATACTGCCCTCACCATCATCCACCCTCTTAATTCCTTCAATATTTTCTTCATTCCTCAGCCACCCTGTACTTTCCTCCTCATCATCATTCACTCTCCTATTTCCTTTTATACTTTCTTCATTCCTCAGCCACCCTATACTGCCCTCATCATCGTTCACCCTCTTAATAACTTTCATACTGTCCTCATTCCTCAACCTTCTTATACTGCCCTCACCATCATCCACCCTCTTGGTTTCTTTGATATTTTCTTCATTTCTCAGCCACCCTGTACTGTCCTCCTCCTCATCATTCACCCTCCTAATTTCTTTTATACTTTCCTCATTCCTCAGCCACCCTATACTGTCCTAATCATCATTCACCCTCCTAATTCCTTTTATACTTTTCTCATTCCACAGCCACCCTATACTGTCCGTATCATCATTCACCCTCTTAATTCATTTTATACTTTCCTCATTCCTCAGCCACCCTATACTGTCCTCATCGTCATTCACCCTCCTAATTTCTTTTATACTTTCCTCATTCCTTAGCCACCCTACACCGTCTTCACCATCATCCACCTTCTTAATTCCTTTGATACTTTCTTCATTCCTCAGCTATCCTATACTGTCCTCACCCTCATCCACCCTCCTAATTCTTTTTATAACTTCCTCATTCCTAAACCATCCTATACTGTCCTCATCATCATCTACCTCTCCTAATTCCTTTTATACTTTCCTCATTCCTCAGCCACCCTATACTGTCCTCGTTATTATCCACCCTCTTAATTCCCTCTATATTATCTTCACTCCCCAGTCTCCCTCCGTCCCTCATTATTCCTTTTAAACTGCCTTTATTTTCTCTCCTTATCATCATCTGTCCTCTTTATTTTCTCAGTACTGTCTTCACCCTCAGCCTTCCTATACCTGTCTCTTTATCTTCACCCACCTGTACTTCCCTCTGTACTGTCTACTTTTCCGGTCATTGTTCTTCCCTCCTAACTGTCCCCATACAGCTTTCATTCCTCACATTCCCTAAACTCTCCTCATCATTCCAACTTTCCTGTATACCTCAATCATTGCCATGTGTGCGATCCCTGCTTTCCTGAAATCACCACTTCTCTGCTCATTCTTCCTCTCCCATCTCTCCTATGTGCCCATTCTTCCTCATTGTCTCCTATGTGCCCATTCTTCTTCCTCATTGTCTCCTATGTGCCCATTCTTCTTCCTCATTCTCTCCTATGTGCCCATTCTTCTTCCTCATTGTCTCCTATGTGCCCATTCTTCTGTCTCCATTCTCTCCTATGTGCCCATTCTTCCTCCTCATTCTCTCCTATGTGCTCATTCTTCTTCCTCATTCTATCTTATGTTCCCATTCCTCCTCCTCATTCTCTCCTATGTGCCCATTCTTCTTCCTCATTGTCTCCTATGTGCCCATTCTTCTGTCTCCATTCTCTCCTATGTGCCCATTCTTTCTCCTTATTTTCTCCTATGTTTCCATTCCTCCTCCTTATTCTCCCCTATGTGCACATCCTTCTTCCTCATTCTCTCCTATGTGCACATTCCTCCTCCTCATTCTCTCCTATGCTCCCATTCTTTTTTCTTATTCTCTCCTATGGGCCCATTCCTCCTCCTCATTCTCTCCTATGTGCCCATTCCTCCTCCTCATTCTCTCCTGTGTGCCCATTCTTCCTCCTCATTCTCTCATATATGCCAATTCTTCTTCCTCATTTATTCCTATGTGCCCATTCTTTCTCCTCATTCTCTCCCATGTGCCCATTTTTCCTCCTCTTCTCTCCTATGTGCCCACTCTCCCTCCTCGTTCTCTCCCATGTGCCCATTCTTTTTCCCCATTTTCTTCTATGTGCCCATTCTGTTTCCTCATTCTCTTCCCCATTCTCTCCTATGTGTCCATTCTTCCTCTTCATTCTATCCTATGTGCCCATTCCTTCTGCTCATTCTCTCCTATGTGCCCATTCTTCTTCCTCATTCTCTCCTATGTGCCCATTCTTCCTCCCCATTTTCTCGTATGTGCCCATTCTTTTTCCTCATTCTCTCCTATGTGCTCATTCTTCCTCCTCATTCTCTCCTGTGTACCCATTCCTCCTCCTCATTCTATCTTACGTGCCCATTCCTCCTCCTCATTCTCTCCTGTGTACCCATTCCTCCTCATTCTCTCCGGTGTGCCCATTCCTCCTCCTTATTCTCTCCTGTGTGCCCATTCCTCCTCATTCTCTCCTGTGTGCACATTCCTCCTCCTCATTCTCTCCTGTGTGTACATTCCTCCTCCTCATTCTCTCCGGTGTGCCCATTCCTCCTCATTCTCTCCTGTGTGCCCATTCCTCCTCCTCATTCTCTCCAGTGTGCCCATTCCTCCTCCTCATTCTCTCCTGTGTGCCCCCATTCCTCCTCATTCTCTCCGGTGTGCCCATTCCTCCTCCTCATTCTCTCCGGTGTGCCCATTCCTCCTCCTCATTCTCTCCGGTGTGCCCATTCCTCCTCCTCATTCTCTCCTGTGTGCCCCCATTCCTCCTCATTCTCTCCGGTGTGCCCATTCCTCCTCCTCATTCTCTCCTGTGTGCCCAATCCTCCTCCTCATTCTCTCCTGTGTGCCCATTCCTCCTCCTCATTCTCTCCTGTGTGCCCATTCCTCCTCCTCATTCTCTCCTATGTGCCCATTCCTCCTCCTCATTCTCTCCTATGTGCCCATTCCTCCTCCTCTCCAGTGTGCCCATTCCTCCTCATTCTCTCCTATGTGCCCATTCCTCCTCCTCTCCTGTGTGCCCATTCCTGCTCATTCTCTCCTATGTGCCCATTTCTCCTCATTCTCTCCAGTGTGCCCATTCCTCCTCATTCTCTCCTAAGTGCCCATTCCTCCTCATTCTCTCCAGTGTGCCCATTCCTCCTCATTCTCTCCAGTGTGCCCATTCCTCCTCATTCTCTCCTATGTGCCCATTCCTCCTCATTCTCTCCTATGTGCCCATTCCTCCTCCTCATTCTCTCCTATGTGCCCATTCCTCCTCATTCTCTCCTATGTGCCCATTCCTCCTCCTCATTCTCTCCTATGTGCCCATTCCTCCTCCTCATTCTCTCCTATGTGCCCATTCCTCCTCATTCTCTCCAGTGTGCCCATTCCTCCTCATTCTCTCCTATGTGCCCATTCCTCCTCATTCTTTCCTATGTGCCCATTCCTCCTCCTCATTCTCTCCTATGTGCCCATTCCTCCTCCTCCTCTCCTATGTGCCCATTCCTCCTCATTCTCTCCTATGTGCCCATTCCTCCTCCTCATTCTCTCCAGTGTGCCCATTCCTCCTCATTCTCTCCTATGTGCCCATTCCTCCTCATTCTCTCCTATGTGCCCATTCCTCCTCCTCATTCTCTCCTATGTGCCCATTCCTCCTCCTCCTCTCCTATGTGCCCATTCCTCCTCATTCTCTCCTATGTGCCCATTCCTCCTCCCTAACTTCATATATTTTTATGGCATTTTACATTTTATTTTATTTCAAATGTATTTCAGATGTATTCTCTCCCCTTCAGAACAGGTTGATGATGTTACTCTTCTATTCGCACATTTCCTCAGATCAGACTCTACATTTGATTTCACATCATCCCTATGTCCCCATCAGTCTCCCCATCCTCTCCTCATTCCCTATACTCATCCTCATCCTCCCCTCAGTGTCCTCCTCTTGTCTGGTCCTCTCAGTCCCCCCACGTCGGGTCTTTATTCCATGCCCCCCTCCTCTCCTGCCTCCCCCTGTTTACAAGCAGCACGAGTTTCCTGGCAGTGACGTCACGCCCTCACCTCCCCCTCTCCCTCTCTCCCCCTTCTCACGCTCGCTAGCCGTGACGTCAACCCGTTCGCTTCCAATCCGCGCCCGCCTTCCCGCTTCCGGGGGGCGGGACTTGAGTATAAAGGCTCTGGCGCTCGGCAGACCTCAGTTAGAAAGGAGCGAGGCTTCTGAGCGGGTGTTGCTGTCATTTTCCTGTCACCGCGCTCTCCCAGCCCGCCTTCACCCTCCGGTCTCATGTGCTCCAGGATGGAGCAGCCTTTTTACCACGATGACTCACTGCTGTCTGCTTACTCCAGACCGGAGCCGGGGCTGCTGAAGCCCAGCCTGACTTCCCTTACCGAGCCTTACCGGGGAGCCACCAAGGCAGACTTGTCTTACTACCCTGAGCAGCCCAGCCTGAAGATGTCTGCTCCAGAGCTGGAGAGGTTAATCATCCACAGTGGCCCCGGGGTCATCAACGGCCCCGGCAATGGAGGTCAGCTCTACTACCGTGGGGGCACCGAGGAGCAGGAAGGCTTTGTGGATGGCTTCGTCCGGGCCCTGGACGACCTGCACAAGATGAACCGCGAGGGGCCCCCCAATGTGTCCCTGGGGGTCGCTGGCCCGGTGCCCATGAACGGAGGTGGGTCGCCAGGAAGCGCCACCCTGTACAATGACCCTGCCGTCTACACCAACCTGGCCACCTACAACTGCTACAGGCAGCCCTCGGCCACCATCAACTACCTGCCACATGCCTACGGGAGCGCCGCCTTCAAGGAAGAGCCCCAGACGGTGCCCGAGGCTGGCAGCCGTGACAGTACGCCCGCCCCGCTCTCCCCCATCAACATGGAAGAGCAGGAGAAGATCAAGGTGGAAAGGAAGAGGCTGAGGAACCGGCTGGCTGCCACCAAGTGTCGGAAACGCAAGCTGGAACGCATCGCCCGCCTGGAGGATAAGGTGCGAGAGCTAAAAAGCGAAAACAACGGGCTGAGCGGCACCGCCGGCATGCTACGGGAGCAGGTGGAGCAGCTGAAGGTCCGGGTGAGAGAACACGCCAGGCACGGGTGTCAACTGCTGCTAGGAGGCAAGGGCCAACCAGTCTTCTGAAGACCCCAAAGTGTGCACCCGGTTGTCCACCAGCACCCCCTCTTGTCAACCCCTCTTTCCAGACTACAGAACACTCGGGGGGGTTGGTGGGGGGGGGCAAGAACTATGCCCAATGCAAGTCAAACCAGGCAAGAACTGAGCCTGAGGAAGGGTCTGAAGTTACAAGGACTGAGCCCGTATGTGGGTCTAGGGGGCACTAGCCATGTCCTCTGGGTCTAGGCTGCAAGAACTGTGCTCTTTGTGGACAAAGTTGAGAAAGAACTGTTCCCTCTTAGAAGACCCAGGCTTTGAAAACCTGAGCCCTTCGTAGGTCTATAAGGAAAGATGGACTGTGTGGGGATCTTGGACTGGGCTGAAAAGGGGAAAGAACTATGAAGAGGGCAAAACCAGGCTTAGGCAACTATGGCTCCACAGCTGTTGTGGAAGTACAAGTCCCAGCCTTCTGGAGCTTCTAGTTCCACAGCAGTTTCGAGAGACACAGGTTTCCTACCTCTGGCCTAGATCTGTTTTTTTTCGAAGGGAGTGTGGGGTCTTGGATGGTGTCTTCAAGCACCCACCAAATCATGATAATGCTGCTCCATCCCAACACTCCAGAAGAACCATTTGGTGAGAGATGTTATTTCCTTTTTGGCCAAACTCAGCAAACCTCCTGTTTGTATGTGGTGGGACAAAAAGAGCCAGCATGCCTTTTGCAGGCCGTGTTAGGCAGAGGTGTAATCCCGCAGCTGCAGAGCGAAGCTTGCCTTTGCCGTCTCTTAACTCTTCCATTGCCACGAGGAGGTGGCTCAGCTCCTCCTGCCTGGTAGCAGCAGAAGAGTTAACACGCGGTGACTAATCCCTTCCCCAGCACTAGAACTTCTTCCTAATTTTGGGTCGTAAAATAGGGAAGCAAAGGCAAGCCCATGTGACTGTAGCCTGTGAGAAGGAAGGGTGGGCCGTTTTGGCACTGTGTAGCAAAAGGGACCAAAACCATGCATTCCGTAATGGTGATACTGAGTACTGAGACACTGATCGAACATCATGCACTGTATCAGGTAACTTACAGCAGTGTTTGGGTTGAAACTGGATAAATACTGTACGTTGAGGACAGTAAAAAGTGCACCGTTTTAGATTTTTTTTTTTTTTTATTTTCTTTCAGTGAAGTTTACAAGAAAAAGCACCAACATTCTCTTTTTTTTTTCATGCCTTTGCTGGCTGTCAAGCCTCCGAAGTATGGCAGGCCGATACTACAACTTGACAGCGTATTGCAAGGTGGAACCCTGTTTGGGGGGTTTTGCGTGTACGGGGGTTTTCTGCAGGTCTCGGAAAACCCCCTCTCCTCCTCGAGTATTTAAATAGATGATGCACCATTTTATTTAAGAACAATGCACATAAAGGTACTTTTCAGGAAGCTGGGAATTTCACAAAGTGTTTTTTTTGTTTTTCTTGAAAGTGCTGAGTTAAACTTAACAGAGAAAATATTTTTATGTTTGAATGAGAAAAAAAAAGTCAAATGTATTTTTGTTTTTTTTTTTATACTGCAATTGACAATGTGTGTTGTATAAAATGTTTTATATTTGTCTTGTTTCCGTATTTAAGTAAATAATATTGTTTACAACTGAAAATGGTGTCACTTGACTTAATTTTACATTTTAAAGGGTTTTGGTGGTATGGTATGTTCAATAGATAAAATACAAAAATCAGTTGGTATGGTTATTTAAAAAAGAACATTAAGGTCATGAACCTACTTTTGGGACTTATAAATGTGTGGGAAATGGAAAAAAAAAAGGGGTTTCACTTGGTTAATGGCCAATCCACTTCTCTTGTATTCTCCAAAATACTAAGACCGCATAAAAAGAAGGATCTGGTTTCTTTGGGTTACATTAGCTTTTTTTTATAACCTTTTACATAGAAGGTCCACTGTATTATTTTGTATAAGCTAGTATTCTAATCAATTTCTGGAGTCAAAGCATAAATCCAGCCCAGATTGCTTTGCATTTTCTCAGTGAATACAAAGCGTTTTCTGATTGGATGAGGTGGGGCAGTGACATTACAACCACCACTTTGCCCAATCAAAAAATGCTTTGTATTCAGTGAGCAAATGTAAAGATTTCTTTGGTGCCCACGGCAAGCGAGCGACCTATGTTTGGTAAGCAGCAGGACAGGCGCTTGTCATGTGACCCAGAAGATAGTGGAGATCACTGGAGTAGTGGCGCCTACTATGGTAGGTAGGTGCATACATACTTAAAGTGGTTGAAAAAGATGGAGGTTTTATTACCTTCATGCATCCTGTGTGCTGCCCCCCCTAATAATTACCTCAGCCCCCTCTCAATCCAGCAATGTGTATGGGAGCCTCAGCTATCCCGGGTATCTCTCCTCATTGGCTGATACACAACAGTGGGAGCCATTGGCTCCCACTGCTGTCAATCACAGCCAGTGAGCTAATGAGGAAAGTGTAGGGCCGAGCCGTGGCTCTGTGTCTTATGGATCTGGTCTGGTGAGTGAGTACACACCACTGCCCCCATAGCAAGTGGCTTGCTACTGGGGGCACTGGTCGAGGGGGAGGAGCCAGGAGCGCCAGTGGGGGACCCGAGAAGAAGAGGGTCAGGGTTGCTCTGTGCAAACCACTGCACAGAGCAGGTAGGTGTGACATGTTTGTTATTAAAAAAAAAAAAAAAAGAACCTTTAATATCACTAACTTTGCTTCAAGCTGAACCAATGTAACAATCCAAAAATATCCATATCTGTAATTTTTGAATAACGTGTGGAAGGGTCAGAATTACAAACTTTTATTCCTGCCTGTGTTGGGAAGATCGTCCCTTATTTCCTGTCCCAGTGACTACACAGGAATTGAGAGAAGATCTTTCCAGTAAGGATATAGATACCAATCAAAAGGATGTATCCCTTTTCCACTCTACTTTTAAAGAGAAAAAAAATGTTTTGCTTGTCTATGGTCTCATCAGAGAGATTCCTCTTACTTCCTTTGCTTGTGGCTACATAGAAAGTAATGAGATCTCTCTCATCTGAAAACCTGACAGTGGTTTTACTAACTCAAAAACTGGAAAAACAAGAGCTTTGGATGGAGTTAGACTTTAAAGGGGAATGCCCGGCAAATGTGTAATAATATATATGGGAGAACATCTGGTAGCTTCCATCAGCAGGACCAGAACATCTCAGGTGTTAACATCCAGAATAGGGGGGTCACTGTAACTTCATTTGAAGATTACATCTTTTAGACCCTTACAAAGTTTCTGATAAACTTGCAACAGAAACAATTGAGTACTGTCCATGATACTTTTTTTTATTTGCACACAACCCATCCTAACAGAGGATGGACAAATTAAAAGTGATAAACTTGCCAAATCTCCACAAGGTCCTAGAAGAGTATAGGTCTATGTCAGGCTACAAGTATGACTGAAGAGTTAAACAACCACCAATCCAAATCATTGCCTCAATTCCTTAAAAACAAACTATTCCTATAGATCAGCCTTTTTTATTATTATAATTATTATACAGGATTTATATAGCGCCAAAGGTTTGCGCAGCGCTTTACAAAATTTCAGTTATAATACAATTTGGTACAAGAGAAAACAGAGGGCCCTGCTCGTTGGAGCTTACAATCTAATTTTTTAAACTTTTAAACATGGAGGAACCCCTGAAATAACTTTCTGGTCTCAGGAAACCCCTGCTAAAAATTATTACTTCTACAACTCGTGATACATTAGTGTGATGGTCGGTGGGAAAAATGCTCCTTGGGAAGAATTACCCCCCTGTAGATAGCTAAAAAGATCAATGATGTCAGTTGGAACTTATCTGAGAGGCAAAAATTGCTCATTGCTCAAAGAACCCCTAGCAACCTGTGGAGGAACCCTGGGGTTCCATGAACCCTGCTTGAGAAACTCTGCTATAGATGGAAAGCAGACTCTACTAAATTATTTCCACATAATACATACAGAACTACCCTCAGATATTCAGAGAAATTTCTTCCTTGTTCACTACACACCATTTTTTGGACACATAGCTCTGACTAAAATGTCCATCTTACCTAAGCTACTCTACCTTTTAGAAACCCTACCATTGACTGTTCCAGCCAGGAACCTTAACAATTTAACAAGCAAACATATTAAATGTATTATTGGGTTACAAACACCATAGGCCAGGGGTGTCCAAACTATGGCCCTCCAGCTGTTGAAGTACTACAAGTCCCATCATGCCTATGCCTCTGCCTCTGGGTGTCTTGCCTGTGGATGTCAGAGTCTTGCAAGGCCTCATGGGACTTGCAGTTCCTCACCTGGAGGGTCATAGTTTGGACACCCCTGCCATCTGATTTGCTCATTGAGGACGTAAGGCAACCTTGGGGTACCAGATATTTCTAGATTTAACCTCAAAGCCCTTTTGGTAGGACATTTTGGGCCAATCTACCATTTTTAACAGATGGATAGAACAGTTCCAGTGCATATTACCGTAATTGAATGCTATACAGCCCATCTCACACATTGATGTGGACTTGTTAGGCCAACTGCAATTTACTAAAAGTCTCTGGAAGAGATCTCAAAATAAATGCTCTATCACTTGACTACCCCAAAGTCTATGATAACCTTTGTTTAATTCACTCCTCGGCACCTGGGCGGTCTTACCTTGTAGATGGTTCCACCCTGGAAAAAACACTATTTAAATTTTGCCACTTAGTCATTCATCACACGAAAACTTCCTTTCTCTGGCATACAGGTAAAACTTGATATCATACAGCATTCTATAGCTGTTTACAAATCATCCATTTCATCTATCCTTCACCAGAGGCACAACGTTCTCATTAACATTACTCCCTTCGAGAGGGCCTGTGGAGATGGTCCTTCTGGTAAGGATCATGTCTCTGACATTTTGAGGGTACTGGGCCTACAACCCATTTCTTTTCCGATAATTTTTATTCAGCAAATTTCAAGGTAGAAAGCATAAGAGGGTACAAATGCACATGATATGCTGGATTGCTCGGTACAAAGCATCATCAACCAAATGAGAACGTAGCTTGTAAGATAGAGGAGAAGGGAAGTTTATGGGGAAAGGTAACGGCCCCACAGGGCTCTAGGAACATCCAGAAATGACTGTCATATTGTGCCATTAACTTCAGTATTGCTCGTGAGAATAGGGGCCTAGACTGTGAACGCATTTCTAAAACACCTTTATATGAAATGATGGGAAGTAACCTTGGGAAGCGAACTACCATTAGAAATGTAGACAATCCTATGTATTCAGGTTCACAAAAGTTCCTTAAGCATTGTATATCAGTAAAATGCCTATAAAATGTTGATGCACTGGTATTAGAATCCAGACAAATTACATGAGATTTATGGGTTCATCTCTCAGGTGGGCTCTCTATAGCACATAATGTGGACCTGCCCAGGCGTCTTCCCATTTTGGTGATAGGTTATTATTATTATTATACAGGATTTATATAGCGCCAATAGTTTGCTCAGCGCTTTACAATAAAACAGGAGACAATACAGCAACAACACAGTTCAATACAAGAAGGTTAGGAGGGCCCAGCTCCTTGGAGCTTACAATCTAGGAGGGAGGGGCTAGTGGTACAAAAGGTAGTAACTGTGGGGATGGACTGGTTGGAAGAGTAGAAGATTCCATTATTAGCTGAGGGCAGGATAGGCTTCCCTGAAGAGATAGGTTTTCAGAGATCGCCTAAAAGTGAGCAGAGTAAGCAATAGTCTGATAAATTGGGGTAGAGAGTTCCAGAGGATGGGGGAAGCTCTGGAGAAGTCCTTTAGATGAGCATGGGAGGAGGAGACAAGGGAACTAGAGCTTCTTTTATAAGATTTTTGGCTGCCCTAAAAACCAAATAAATAAATCCACCTATTAGATTTGCTAATGACTGGGCTATCTATTATTATTATTATTATTGTACAGGATTTATATAGCACAACAGTTTGTGTAGCGCTTTATTAAATAAAGGGAAACAGTACAGCTACAATACAGTTCAAAGGATTAGGAGAGCGTTGCTCATGGGAGCTTACAATCTAAAAGGGAGGTACAAGTGGTACAAAAGGCAATAACTGTGATGGATGAGCTGGCGGAGTAGGTAGAATTTACAATTTTAGGTAGAGATGACATAGGTTTCCCTGAAGAGACGAATTTCAGGGATTGGACAGAGTAGAAGATTAGGCGAACAGACTGGGGGTAGGGAGTTCCAGACAATAGTAGAAGCTCTGGAGAAGTTCTAGAATTGAGCAGGAGGTCTTAAGAGGAAGGGAGTAGATGGTTTGGGAGATATTTTGAGATGAGGTTGGTGATGTAGGTGGGGACAGAGTTGTGAACATCTAAAAAAATGTCTATGCATGCACTTACAGAGGCCCGCTTTTTGCTTACTTAAAAATGGAAACTTACCCATCCCCCACCCTTCTGTGATCTACTTAACCAAATTATTATTATTATTATTATACAGTATTTATATAGCGCCAAAAAGTTTGCTCAGCGCTGTACATTATAGTGGGGGACAGTACATGAGACAATACAGTAACAATACAATACATGAGGGGTTCGAGGGCCCTGCTCCTTGGAGCTTACAATCTAGGGGGGAGGGGAGAGTGGTACAGGAGGAAATAGCTGTGGGGGATGGAGTGGTGGGAGGAGTGGAGGAGATCAGCAGTTAGCTGAGGGTGGGGTAGGCTTCCCTGAAGAGATGGGTTTTCAGGGTGCGCCTAAAGGTGAGGAGGGTAGGTGACAGTCTGATGGATTGGGGTAGTGAGTTCCAGAGGATGGGGGAAGCCCTGGAGAAGTCCTGGAGTCGGGCATGGGAGGAGGAGACCAAGGAGCTAGAGAGTAGGAGGTCTTGTGAGGAGCGAAGAGTACGTGTTGGGTGGTATTTGGATATCAGGTCAGTGAGGTAGTTTGGGGCAGTATTATGAATAGCTTTGTACGTAAATTAAAGAGAATCTTGCCTCAACATTGGACATTGGCCACCTTGGACTCTCTATCCCCCTCCACTCTGCAACCACACAACAATCATGGGTACTCCCGGATTAAACAGAGGACCATTCTTAATTGTCTGTCCTTTAACGCATACAAATCTCTCAGAGGTCTACCACAAAGGAAACCCCTATAGTGATAGTTTTTGTGGCAGAATTTGGACTTTTTTTCAAGAAATGAAATAAGAACACTTAAGCGTTACTCTGGATAAAATCTTTTATTAAGTCTCATTTACAGAAGGAAACTTTCTTTCCTGGAATCAACCTCTTCTTCTGAAAACTGGGCAACGTGACTTCATTGTTATATGATGATGTCTTTGTATTCTCTGGAGGTGTTAACCTGCAAGAGAATTCCAATCAACACATTCAAAAAGAAAAGAGATGTAATCCATCAGCCCTCTACTTAAAAATATATGTTTTTATTGCTGTTTATGCTCTCATCAGAGATATTCCCTCACTTCCTATACTGGTGACCACATAGGAAGCATGAAGATCTCCCCTACCTGGACCATATTCAGCAATAAAACTCTGACAGCTCTAAGCTTTTCCCAAGCAGAACACCAAGAAACTAAATTAAAGTGGAGTTCCACTCACCCTGTAAAAAAATAACAGTCAGCAGCTACAAAAACTGTAGCTGCTGACTTTTAAAAAACAGCCACTTACCTGTCCCTCGGTCCCGCGGTGTGTTCCCTGCAGCCGTTTCACCGGCCGTCCTGTATTCCAAGAGGCCGGCATCTTCAGTGTGGGCACCCGGCTGTGATAGCTTGCGGCTTCAAAGCTGGGTGCCCACTGCACATGTGCGAGTAGCGCTGCGCTTCATGAATGGTCCTGTTGTCTTCTGGGACCTGTCACGTGTCCCAAAAGACTACAGGGAGGGAGGACACCTTCCGATTCCAATCGCCTAGGCGATCGGACCAGGTACCTGTCAAATTCGAGTACCCACTCTCCCAAAAGTGCCAATCCTTAATGGGGAGCGGGGGAGCAGTCCTTAAAGCAGAACTTCCCCTTTTGGGTGGAGCTCCGCTTTAAATACACTGTGTAAAAATATATAAGGGAACAATATTACCAGAAATGGATTCGTAATTCTGCTCAGCTGATATTGTGGTTTAGCAACCACTGTTATATTGCACACTATATGTTGGATCAGGGATCACCTTTCCATCTCTGGCCTGTTCATCACACAATGAATCAGCATGATCACCGCTGTTCAAGGAGCTACACCAAGACATAGTAGAATGATCGTCCTGGCCATGCATTGTGGTAGAGGTGCGTGGATCACTTGACTAGCTGTACAGAATTACAAATCCTATGTATTTTAGTAATGTATTTAGCTGAACACCCATTATATTTGAAATCTTGCTTTATATTTAAGATGTACATTTTTTTTTTATTTCAGGGAAAAAAAGGCAAACTTCTTATGTTACCTATAACCCCAGTCAATAGGTTGTACTGCCAAAGAGAGCCTAGTGTTAGTCAATCATCAATCAATCTGAGAAGGGTACCTGCGACAGCAGGAATGGGACGAGTTTAGGAGTGGTCCATTCTTCCTGAAAGTGGCAAATCCATTTATGTATCGCATTTGGGTCACTTACATTAATGGCCAAAAGGGAATGTCTAAATGCTGTGCCAGTAACCACACATGCGCTTGCCATCAAGGACACATACAATCTGCCCAATGGATTATGTAGGACACGGGTGTCAAACTGGCAGCCCTCAAACTACAAATCCCATGAGGCATTGCAAGATTGACAGTTACAAGCACGACTCCCAAAGGCAGAGGCATGATGGGACTTAGAGTTTCGCAACAGCTGGAGGGCCACCAGTTTGACACCCCTGGTGTAGGAGGTACCCAAGGCTGAACCAAGCTATGCTCCCAGGTCAGAAAACAAGGCATATGAAAGCCTGAAGCAGGTCAGCACATTGTATGGCTTGTCTTGCTGGGTCTTGGTTACCTGTCACATCATCTGGTTAGCTGGCAGGTTCCTTCTTGATGACCACTCTTGCTTCGGAAACTGCAACTGTTATCAATGGGCAGAGTGGCCCAGTTACTACGATGTGTCACATTCCCTGGTGACAAAACCAATCCATGTAACTGCAAAAAACAAACAAAAAACATACTTGGAATTCACCTTTAACATAACACACCCCAGCAAGAAAGTGTGAACATAGCTTTAAAGTGGTTGTAAACATCTAAAATATGAACAAAGCATATCCCTCTAAAGTGTTTATTTGCCACAATCCAGAGCACTATATGTCATTTCTGTCTGCTCCCTCTTTGCTCTGCTACCTGCATGAGTCATTTCTGACAAGTTTTTCTGACACCTAGAGAAAAAAGGTGACAGGGAGGGAGCTCCAGCACACAGCCTGTGAATCACAGCCTCAGCTGTGGGCTGTGTGAAGGGGGGTATGTTCCTTTCTTCCAACCAGCTCTCAAAGCTCCAATCACTGGGATCTGCAGAGTGTAACTTCAGGTCTTCGCCCTGCTCTGCTTTCTGGAAGCTCAGACAAGCTGTATGAATTCTGCTCTCTGAGTGGCCATAGAGAAGAAATGGCTGCAGATAAACAGGTACAACCTATGTAGGAGGATTTGCTCCATCTCTGTGTATCACCTGTGTATCCAGAGCACTATGTGTCATTTCTTTCCACTCCCTCTTTGCTCTGCTACCTGCATGAGTCACGTCTGACAAGTTTTCCTGACACCTAGAGAAAAAAGGTGACAGGGAGGGAGCTCCAGCACACAGCCTGTGAATGAAAATCTCAGCTGTGGGCTGTATGAAGGTGGGTTTGTCCCTTCCTTCCTTCCAATCAGCTCTCAAAGCTCCAATCACTGGGATCTGCAGAGTGTAACTTCAGGTCTTCGCCCTGCTCTGCTTTCTAGAAGCTCAGACAAGCTGTATGAATTCTGCTCTCTGAGTGGCCGTAGAGAAGAAATGGCTGCAGATAAACAGGAACAACATATGTAGGAGGATTTGCTCCATCTCTGTGTATCACCTGTGTATCCAGAGCACTATGTGTCATTTCTTTCCACTCCCTTTTTGCTCTGCTACCTGCATGAGTCACTTCTGACAAGTTTTCCTGACACCTAGAGAAAAAAGGTGACAGGGAGGGAGCTCCAGCACACAGACTGTGAATGACAGCCTCAGCTGTGGACTGTGTAAAGGGGAGTATGTCCCTTCCTTCCAATCAGCTCTCAGAGCTCCAATCACTGGGATCTGCAGAGTGTAACTTCAGCTCTTTGCCCCCTGATTTCTGGAAGATCAGACAAGCTGTATGAATTCTGCTTTTTGATTGGCTGTAGAGAAGAAATGGCTGCAGATAAACATGTACAACATATGTAGGAGGATTTGCTCCATCTCTGTGTATTACCTGTGTATCCAGAGCACTATGTGTCATTTCTGTCCGCTCCCTCTTTGCTCTGCTACCTGCATGAGTCACTTCTGACAAGTTTTCCTGACACCTACAGAAAAAAGGCGACAGGGAGGGAGCTCCAGCACACAGCCTGTGAATGACAGCCTCAGCTGTGGGCTGTGTGAAGGGGGGGTATCTTCCTTCCTTCCTTCCAATCAGCTCTCAGAGCTCCAATCACTGGGATCTGCAGAGTGTAACTTCAGCTCTTTGCCCCCTGCTTTCTGGAAGATCAGACAAGCTGTATGAATTCTGCTCTTTGATTGGCTGTAGAGAAGAAATGGCTGCAGATAAACAGGTACAACATATGTAGGAGGATTTGCTCCATCTCTGTGTATCACCTGAGGCCGGTCACTATAATGGGTATATATAAGGGTCTACAATCACTGTAAAGCATAGCCAGTACAGACAGTGAATTATTCTGGGTGTCTTGCTTAGCTGTTTTGCACATTGTTCTTCAGAACATAATTGTTATATTGTGGAGATATAAAACCCTCTGGCATGTAGAGTAGAAGTTTTGCATTTGAATTCTGTGAATCAGAAAAAGACCTTTAGTTTTCAAGAGCCTATTCTGTGTGAGACATGTCCTTGTAGGATGTTTGTCACTTCACATAAGCCTCCATTCATACTTCCACAAGTCAACAATCTGATCCAAGCTTGCTCTGGAAAATGACAGTTGGAGTCTGAAAGTTCCAGTATCATTGTCAGTTCTTGTGCAATCATAACTGCTAAAAGGGCTCAAGTAGATGGACTTTGCTCTTCTTTGTCTTGTGTTTGAGGTGTGCTTTAGCCCTTTTGCTGCCAGAGCTGTTTTTGCATTTTTTGTCCACACACGTTCAAAAAATCATTTCAAGCCTGAAGATTACACAAAACCCCCAAACATTATAAAGTATCTGAAAGCAGACACCCTAATAGATAAAAAATAATTTTTTATGTCACACGATATCAGGGGCGGACTGACAACTCGGCAGTGCCGAGTTTCCAAATGGTCGGTCCGCCCTTGCACGATATTACCGTAAAGGTCTAGGAAATGCAAAATCTCAGTATAAAAAAAAACACACTAAAGTGAATTTTATGGCAAACAAACACAATAAATTACCCAAATTTTTGTTAAAATATAAAACACGCCAAACCTTCAATTTGTGTGCGCCTATGAAATGGCGACAGACTTCAGTACCCAATACATTCTATAGGCGACGCTTCAAAAACCCCCATAACAGGTCATCAATTTAGTGTTACGGAGGAGGTCTTGTGCTGGAATTATTGCTTTCACTCCGGCGTGCGTGGCGATGTAACGTGTATCGCAATCAACGTTTTCACGTGTAGGAGCCCTGCCGTATGTGTTTACATTCATACATACATTTATGTGGGGGTGGGGGTCCTCAAAAGGTTTTTTTTTTGGGGGGGGGGCAGTAATAATAATAATAATAATGTTGTGTGCTTAAGTGTAGCTTTATTTTTTTGCAAAAAAAAATTTTTTTCTACTTAACCTTTTGGGCAGCACAGTGGCTAAATGGTTAGCACTTCCACCTGGCAGTACTCGGGTTGTTGGTTCAAATCCCAGCCACGGACCACCTGCCTGGAGTTTACATGTTCTCCCTGTGCCTGTGTGGGTTTCCTCCCACACTCCAAAGACATGCTGGTAGGTTAATTTGCTCCTGTCTAAATTGTCCCTAGTATGTGTATGTATGAATGTGAGTTAGGGACCTTAGATTGTACACCCCTTGAGGGTCAGGGACTGATGTGAATGTACAATATATGTGTAAAGCGCTGCGTAAATTGACGGCGCTATATAAGTACCTGAAATAAATAATGTTGAGTGTAACTTTATTTTTTTGCAATCATCGCACAAGGGATGATTTTTAAGTGATAGGTTCTCTTTAATGAGACAGGCAGGTTTCCAAAAGACCCAGCATGTCTCCTCTGGATGTATTGCAGTGCAGATCACATATTTATTTATTTCAGGTACTTATATAGCACCGCCAATTTACGCCACGCTTTACATATATATATTACATCACATCAGTCCCTAACCCTCAAGGGGTGTACAATCTAAGGTCCCTAACTCACATTCATACATACACATACATACTAGGGCCAATTAACGTACCAGCATGTCTTTGGAGAGTGGGAAGAAACTGGAGTACCCGGAGGAAACCCACGCAGGCACAGGGAAAGCGTCAGGTTGTGTCGTGGCTGGGATTTGAACCAATGACCCTAGTACTGCCAGGCGGAAGTGCTAACCATTTAGCCACTGTGCTGCCCATCACATACAGTATCACAATACATATCTCCCTGGTTATTCAAGCCGGGGAAAGTGACAGCCTTTTTTTCTTGGGAGGGTGCATGTGATCAGCATAGGGCCAATCAGTGCTGTCCAGACAGAGGTCAGGGGTTCTGTATCCTCCTAGAGCAGGAAGAAAACTCCTCCTACAAGCTTTAACCTGTGCTCTGCTGAAGTCACAAGACTGCTATATACTGCTGATGAGAAAATGTGTTTAGCAGTTTGTAGTTACTAAATTGCACTTCCATGTTCTGTGTACTGTTGGGGAACAGACATAGTGAATGCAGGGTCCTGGGGAGACCGGATATAGTGAATGCAGGGTCCTGGGAGACCAGATATAGTGAATGCAGGGTCCGGGGAGACCAGATATAGTGAATGCAGGGTCCTGGGAGACCAGATATAGTGAATGCAGGGTCCTGGGAGACCAGATATAGTGAATGCAGGGTCCGGGGAGACCGGATATAGTGAATGCAGGGTCCTGGGGAGACCGGATATAGTGAATGCAGAGTCCTGGGGAGACCGGATATAGTAAATGCAGGGTCTGGGGAGACCGGATATAGTGAATGCAGAGTCCTGGGGAGACCGGATATAGTGAATGCAGGGTCCTGGGAGACCAGATATAGTGAATGCAGGGTCTGGGGAGACCAGATATAGTGAATGCAGGGTCCTGGGGAGACCGGATATAGTGAATGCAGGGTCCTGGGAGACCAGATATAGTGAATGCAGGGTCCAAGGAGACCAGATATAGTTAATGCAGGATCCTGGGGAGACCAGATATAGTGAATGCAGAGTCCTGGGGAGACCGGATATAGTGAATGCAGAGTCCTGGGGAGACCAGATATAGTGAATGGAGGGTCCGGGGAGACCAGATATAGTGAATGCAGGGTCCGGGGAGACCAGATATAGTGAATGCAGGGTCCGGGGAGACCAGATATAGTGAATGCAGGGTCCGGGGAGACCAGATATAGTGAATGCAGAGCCCTGGGGAGACCAGATATAGTGAATGGAGGATCCTGGGGAGAGCAGATATTGTGAATTCAGGGTCCTTGGGAGACCAGATATAGTGAATGCAGGGTCCTTGGGAGACCAGATATAGTGAATGCAGGGTCCGGGGAGACCAGATATAGTGAATGCAGGGTACGGGGAGACCAGATATAGTGAATGCGGGGTCCGGGAAGACCAGATATAGTGAATGCAGGGTCCTGGGGAGACCGGATATAGTGAATGCAGGGTCTGGAGGAGACCAGATATAGTGAATGCAGGGTCCGGTGAGACCAGATATAGTGAATGCAGGGTCCGGGGAGACCATATATAGTGAATGCAGAGTCCGGGGAGAGCAGATATAGTGAATGCAGGGTCCTTGGGAGACCAGATATAGTGAATGCAGGGTCCTTGGGAGACCAGATATAGTGAATGCAGGGTCCGGGGAGACCAGATATAGTGAATGCAGGGTCCGGGGAGACCAGATATAGTGAATGCGGGGTCCGGGAAGACCAGATATAGTGAATGCAGGGTCCTGGGGAGACCGGATATAGTGAATGCAGGGTCTGGAGGAGACCAGATATAGTGAATGCAGGGTCCGGCGAGACCAGATATAGTGAATGCAGGGTTCGGGGAGACCATATATAGTGAATGCAGGGTCCGGGGAGACCAGATATAGTGAATGCAGGGTCCTGGGAGACCAGATATAGTGAATGCAGGGTCTGGGGAGACCAGATATAGTGAATGCAGGGTCCTGGGGAGACCGGATATAGTGAATGCAGGGTCCTTGGGAGACCAGATATAGTGAATGCAGGGTCTGGAGGAGACCAGATATAGTGAATGCAGGGTCCAGCGAGACCAGATATAGTGAATGCAGGGTCCAGGGAGAGCAGATATAGTGAATGCAGGGTCCGGGGAGAGCAGATATAGTGAATGCAGGTTCCTGGGTTTTGTAACACTTTAAGAAAAGAAGGAAAAGAGGGAGTTAATTCGGGCTGGTTAGGGTAAACTAATAATAATGGGTTAAGTAGGAACTAACCTTTAAAAAAAAAAGGAAAAAATTGCTTTTACCGACATCATATGCAGATGGCAGTTCTGTAGATAAATGAAACAAGACAGATACAAAAGAAACAATGTTACTTTGTATCTCTATAGCTCTCTCTGAACATTGTGAAAGGCCTTCCTCTTTTGACATTGGCTTCTACAGCTGATGCATTTACACAGCAACTCCCAGATGTCATTTTGATAGCCGGGATTAAAGTAGAATTAAAGTGGTTGTAAACCTCATACATGAAATATGAACAAAGCATATCCCTCTATAGTGTGTACTTTTCTCAGTCCAGAGCACTAAGTGTCATTTCCATCTGCTGTCTGGTACTTCTGCTATTAGCATCATTCACTTCTGACACGTTTTCCTGACACCAAGAGAAAAATGGTGACAGGGGAGGGACCTCAGCAGATTGACAACCTCAGCTCTGTTCCTGTGAGCTGTGTGGAGGGGGGTGTGTCTCTTCCCTCCAATCATCTCTCAGTGTTCTCTTCTTACTGATGTAACTTCAGCTCTGCGCCCCTTTTCAGAGCTGAGAAATTCTGTGTAAATTCTGCACTTTGAATGGATGTAGGGGAAATACATCTGTAGATAAACAGGTACAACTTATGTAGGGTGAATTGTTTCATCTCTGTGTATCACCTGAGGTCAGTCACTTTGCTGGGTATATGGAAGGGTTTACAACCACTTATGGCCCTGGTCCACACTGATGCGGTGCAGAATTTGCAGTGTTTTCAGTGCAAATTCCGAACCGCATCAGATCGCACCCCGTTTATGCAAACCGCTGCGGGTGTGTATGTTAACAACACCTCAAAAGCGGTCCGCAAAACGTGCGAATCACATGCGATATACCCAGGGGCAGACTGACAACTCATGGGGCCCCCGGGCAATAGGGGATCATAGGGCCCCTGTGTCCTTGCCCAAACTCAAAAAAGCCTATGAAAAAGGTAACAGGGATATCTCATGGGGCCCCCTACTGATCCTGGGCCCTCAGGCAGTGCCCGAGTTTCCAAATGGTCAGTCCGCCCCTGGATATACTGCATGGCACATATGTGAACCCAGAATAAGGGCAAAACTTTTTTTTCTGGATAGAGTTAAAGAAGGGAAATGACAAAAAATGACAGGGGTTATAACCCTCCCTTACACTATCCAAAATGAATAAAAGAAAAACAGTTTTGCCTTTAGCTCTACTTTGGGAAAAATTCAGGCTGGGGTGGAGGGACCAAGGGGCAGAAGGACAGGACCAGGGGCGGACTGACAACTCATGGGGCCCCCGGGCAATAGGGGATCATGGGGCCCCTGTGTCCTTGCCCAAACTCAAAAAGCCTATGAAAAAGGTACCAGGGGCATCTCATGGTGCCCCCTACTGACCCTGGGCCCTCGGACAGTGCCTGAGTTTCCAAATGGTCAGTCCGCTCCTGGACAGAACATACATTGCACATCCTGTGTTCTTCAATGAGGTTTATTTGAGAGGGTGTAGCAGGCCCAGGATCCGCAACTGGGTAATTGGAACCCCTAATCCAACCCAGAGATGAACCCCAATTACTTCACCTAACCCTAATACTTAACCCTGTATCCTCTCCTGATCTTAGTGGCATTAGATTGAGTCAGATGATAAGGGTTCCACCACAGTTTAGGGGAATTAAAGAAAGCACAAGTATCTACACTTTAAATGTTTTAAGGGTATGGGACAATTTACACAAAAACATGAAATGGGAATTTAATTCTATATTAATGCCTCTCACAAATACTGAGAACTTTCCCCCGGGAAAGAATAAGATATCAGGGAGATGGTTTAGAAAGGAGGATACCCAACTGAGAGATGTTTTGGTGGAGGGGGAATTGAGATCACTTAAAGACTTAATAGAGAAGAAGGGAGATATTTTTATTAGAATAGATGAGTGGAAATATCATCAATTGAAATGTTTTATTGGAAATCTACCGAAACCCCTGAGATTAAAACAGGAGTGGAATATGTTTGAAAGGTTGTTAGAGACACGAAGGAATGGGAAGCACGGTATTTCAAAAGTGTATAGAATACTCACAGAATTAGACACAAACACAAAGTTAATTTTTATAACAAAATGGGAAAGAGATATGGGAGTTGGGTTTGACGAGGACAAACAGAGAAAGATGTTTAGATTGATACACGATAATGTTAGTATGAGAGGGGTTGAGGTTAATTATAAGTGTGTGACACGATGGCACATTACACCGAGTGTAGAGCACAAGATAAATGGGGAAAATTCCACAGTACCATATCTCATATCATGTCCAAAGTTTCTGTCATTTTATTGTATTATATCCAGGGGCGGACTGACCATTTGGAAACTCGGGCACTGCCCGAGGGCCCGGGGTCAGTAGGGGGCCCCATGAGATGCCCCTGGTACCTTTTTCATAGGCTTTTTTGAGTTTGGGCAAGGACACAGGGGCCCCATGATCCCCTGTTGCCCGGGGGCCCCATGAGTTGTCAGTCCGCCCCTGCTCTGCTCTATTCAAAGTGAATAATAAAAGTTTGGCTGGACATTCGATTTTATTTCCTGAAGGATGTTCTAACATGCTATATGCAGAGCTATGCCATACAATTCTAAGAATTCACTATGGATCGACCCATAGAGCCCAAATGGGTTTCGGATGACTGCAGCCAAATTAAAGATGGTTGCTATGGCTTACTGCACTATAATTACCACCCGGAATGTGGTTCTGCCAATGTCCTCTGCCTCCCAGTTCTGAGCACTCCTGTATTGTAACAGGCCGCTGTATATTATATAGGTTACAATGTTCCTGCACAATGTCGCAACAGTAATAACTGAAATTTATAGAGTGTTATATAGGTCATGGTTCATCAACCCATTAGGTGCAGCCAGCCCGTAATTATCCTTTAAGAACATCTCGTTAACACGACTTCAAAAGAAGATGATGAGACTTATTACAGGATATAGGCTGCAGGTATTTATTCTGCATTAGGCACAACATCCCCATTATCACTTTTACAATCTATTCCAAAACTTCTAAAGTTCGCGCCTGCATAAGTGGATGTCAATCAGGTTTTTTTTTTTTTAAAAAAAGGTCTCAATTATTTTTTTCCAGTAACAGTATGGATAGGATAGAACCACTGTGTTTGCTGCTTTGTCCCCACTGGAAAGGTTTCCCATTACTTCCTGTTCTGTCTGACACCAGTCACCTGAACAGAAAGTGAGAGGAACCTTTCCAGTGATAAAAGCTAGATTTCCCATAAATTTTTAAAAGGGTCACGAAGATGGCTACAGAGACTGAATCTCCACTCTGCTAAAAAAAAAAAACCTTCCCAATGGGGACCCTTCTCCACTCTACTAACAAATTACACTATAATGCCAAAAGTATTGGTCGGCTGCCTTTACACGCACATGAACTTTAATGGCCCCCCAGTCTTGGTCCGTAGGGTTCAATATTGAGTTGGCCCCGCCCCTTTGCAGCTATAACAGCTTCAACTCTTCTGGGAAGGCCGTCCACAAGGTTTAGGAGGGTGTCTATGGGAAGGTTGGACCATTCTTCCAGAAGCACATTTGCGAGGTCAGGCACTGATGTCGGGGGAGGAGGCCTGGCTCACAGTCTCAGCTCTAATTCATCCCAAAGGTGTTCTATGGGGTTGAGGTCAGGACTCTGTGCAGGCCAGTCAAGTTCCTCCACCCCAAACTGGCTCATCCATGTCTTTATGGACCTTGCTTTGTGCACTGGTGTGCAGTCATGTTGGAACAGGAAGGGGCCATCCCCAAACTCTTCCCACAAAGTTGGGAGCATGAAATTGTCCAAAATGTCTTGGTATGCTGACGCCTTAAGAGTTCCCTTCACTGGAACTAGGGGGCCAAGCCCAACCCCTGAAAAACAACCCCACACCATAATCCCCCATCCACCAAACTTTACATTTGGCACAATGCAGTCAGGCAAGTACCGTTCTCCTGGCAAATGCCAAACCCAGACATGTGCATCAGATTGCCAGACAGAGAAGCATGATTCATCACTCCAGAGAACACGTCTCCACTACTCTAGAGTCCAGTGGCGGCATACTTTACACCACGGCATCTGACTCTTTGCATTGCACTTGGTGATATAAGGCTTGGGTGCAGCTGCTCGGCCATGGACACCCATTCCATGAAGCTCTCTACACACTGTTGTTGTGCTAATCTGAAGGCCACTTGAAGTTTGGAGGTCTTTATCTATTGACTCTGCAGACAGTTTGTGATTTCTGCGCACTGTGCGCTTCAGCATGCGCTAACCCCGCTCTGTCATGTTACTGATCATTGCCATTAGTAGTATAAAATAAAATCTAGTATACACTCACCGGCCACTTTATTAGGTACACCTGTTCAATTGCTTGGTAACACAAATTGCTAATCAGCCAATCACATGTCATCAACTCAATGCATTTAGGCATCTAAACGTGGTGAAGACTTGTTGAAGTTCAAACTGAGCATCAGAATGGGGAAGAAAGGGGATTTAAGTGACTCTGAACATGCCGTGGTTGTTGGTGCCAAACGGGATGGTCTGAGTATTTAAAAACCTGCTGATCTGCTTGGATTTTCATGCACAACCATCTCTAGGGGTTACAGAGAATGGTCCAAAAAAGAGAAAATATCCAGTGAGCCGCAGTTGTGTGGAAGAAAATGCCTTGTTGATGTCAGAGGTCAGAGGAGAATGGGCAGACTAGTTGCTGCGACATTCAGATGGTTGGGCCAGAATTTTGCATGAACAACATGTACCTAATAAAGTGGCCGGTGAGTGTATATCCCATAGTTTGCAGACACTATACTGTTAATGTTTTGTTTTTTAATCAAATTAATGTAGCAGATTACATTTTGACCAACATTTATGATAAAACTTGATTTTATTTTTTTGTTGGATATGTTTTGTAGCAGAAAGTAAAAAATATTGTTTTTGTTTTTCAAAATGTTGTCTTTTTTCGTTTATACGTAAAAAAAAAAATAAAAAACCCAGTGGTGATCTAATGCCACCAAAAGAAAGCTCAATTTGTATGAAATAAATGATACCCAGATTCCATTTGGGTACAGCGTTGCATGACCACGCAATTACCAGTTAAAACAGTGCAGTGCTAAAGCACAAAATGGCCTGGTCATGAAAGTGAAAAATCTTGAGCGATTCATGTTCAGTTATACCTGGAGTGTACCAATAGTAGGCTATTAGAATTAAATATTCTAGCAGACAGGTGCCCCTCTTTCTGTAGGATGGCCCCCCACTGTGAAAACTGTCCAATGATCCTGTTAGCCAGGGAAAGCACATAAGCTGCCATAGCCGGTGGCCAACATTTTCCCAGTTTCAGGAAACTATTTTCCCAATTATACCAGAAATGTTGCTGATTATTGTAATATTCAAGCAATTTTACAGAAGACCTGTACTAAGTGGCAGGGGACAGAGAGAAGTATATCCATGGACATATCCTCAGACCAGGTACAACTGGTCACCTTGGCCATTAAAGTGTTTTTAAACCCTATGAATCTGCATTTACTGTATCTGGTCTCCCCAGACCCTGCATTCACTATATCTGGTCTCCCCGGACCCTGCATTTACTGTATCTGGTCTCCCCAGACCCTGCATTCACTATATCTGGTCTCCCCCGACCCTGCATTCACTATATCTGGTCTCCCCGGACCCTGCATTCACTATATCTGGTCTCCCCCGACCCTGCATTCACTATATCTGGTCTCCCCGGGCCCTGCATTCACTATATCCGATCTCCCCGGACCCTGCATTCACTATATCCGATCTCCCCGGACCCTGCATTCACTATATCCGGTCTCCCCGGACCCTGCATTCAGTATATCTGGTCTCCCCGGACCCTGCATTTACTATATCTGGTCTCCCCGGACCCTGCATTCACTATATCCGGTCTCCCCGGACCCTGCATTCACTATATCCGGTCTCCCCGGACCCTGCATTCACTATATCTGGTCTCCCCGGACCCTGCATTCACTATATCTGGTCTCCCCGGACCCTGCATTCACTATATCCGGTCTCCCCAGACCCTGCATTCACTATATCTGGTCTCCCCGGACCCTGCATTCACTATATCTGGTCTTTCAGGACCCTGCATTTACTGTATCTGGTCTCCCCGGACCCTGCATTCACTATATCTGGTCTCCCAGGACCCTGCATTCACTATATCTGGTCTCCCCGGACCCTGCATTCACTATATCTGGTCTCCCCGGACCCTGCATTCACTATATCTGGTCTCCCAGGACCCTGCATTCACTATATCCGGTCTCCCCAGACCCTGCATTCACTATATCTGGTCTCCCCAGACCCAGCATTCACTATATCTGGTCTCCCCAGACCCAGCATTCACTATATCTGGTCTCCCCGGACCCTGCATTCACTATATCTGGCTTCCCCGGACCCTGCATTCACTATATCTGGCTTCTACCCTGACGCTGCATTCACTATATCTGGTCTTCCCGGACCCAGCATTCACTATATCTGGTCTCCCCAGACCCTGCATTCACTATATCCGGTCTCCCAGGACCCTGCATTCACTATATCCGGTCTCCCTGAACCCTGCATTCACTATAACCGGTCTCCCTGAACCCTGCATTCACTATAACCGGTCTCCTCGGACCCGGCATTCACTATATCTGGTCTCCCAGGACTCCGCATTCACTATATCTGGTCTCCCACAGTACACAGAACATGGAAATGCAATTATTTTAATAAATACAAACTGCTTTTTCCCATCAGCAGTATACAGCAGTACTGTGACTTCTATCAGTGTCCAGTTGAGCACTGGTTAATTTTGCAGCAGGAGTTTTCATTCTGCTCTGATAGTCCTATGAGGCTGACCCTCTGTCTGAACAGTGCTGACTGGTCTTGTGCTGATTGCATGACCCTCCCAAAAAAAAAGAAAAAACTCTCTAGACATACACACTAAACTGAGCATGTGCTGAGTGACTACTAGGGCTATCAGCAAATGGATTGGGGACAGTAAAAGAAGGGGAGCATCAGAGAAGACAGGATCAAACTGCCTTTTTAGAAAACCCCAAGGATTAACCCCTGAGGTTCCACAGTGAGTATAACAAGCATGCTTTACTGCATCTACAGACTGATTTTACGTTTGTGGGTTTAGTAGCACTTTAAGGGGAAGGTGACAGGTTCTCTTCATACAGGTCCACTCATCCTCTGTGTTCCTTCCTCTGTCACTGCTGCTTCCACATACCTGACACTGGTAGGGGTGCTGTGGAGGGGTGTAAAGGTGATCCCAAGGTGGGCTTTAAAGAGACCCTGTCACTTTCCCTGAACCTCTCCTCTTCTCTCTGCTTTCACTTTTTTCCCTTCCCCTCTCAGCTTTATGTCTGGCAGGCTGACTGAGCACAGATCTGGTGGGAATGATGGCACCCTTCCATGTTCGGTCCACATGTAAGCTCTGACCCAACCTCTGCTCATCCCTATGAGTATTGTGTATGATGAAGTGGAAGGGTTCTGGAAGCTGAGGGATCCTTGGCTTAAAGTGTAAGTTCACCTTTCCAGAAAAAAATGAAAAGGTGAATGAATACTGTACACCCCCCCACCCCGGGGACCGCACTGTACTTACCTCCATGGGTGACGAGCTGTCAGTGCCCATGCAGGCGGTCCAGGGATTTGGAATCCTCGCTCGTCTCCCTGCTCTGTGCCAGCGCTGACCAATCAGAATCCCTCTGATCCATCCCAGAAGCTCTGCACAGAGGAGAAGAGAGGGGGTTTCATATCGCTGAACCGCTACATCGGCTGTGTGGGCACTGACAACTCATCACCTACGGAGGTAAGTACAGCGGGGACTGGGGAGGGTGTATGGCCGCGGTGTAGGACTCAGTTTCATTGTGGGCCGCATTAGCATTATGGTTGTCCTCCAAAAAGGTTTTATCTGTAAGACTGGATGTCCAGACCCCCCACACTTCAGATGTCAAGATTCCCCCACAACCTCCATTACATAACAGTGCACACCCTCCTTCCTTGTGCTGCTGCCAGGAAGAAGCTGAGGGCGGAGATAGGAAGCACAAAGTGCAGGATCTGGAGGAGGACCAGAGGAGGGCTGGAGCTAGCGGCCACATTCTGCTGAATACTGCAACCAGGGGAGGAGGCAGAGAAGAGGGGGATCTGCAACTGCAAAGAGAGGTGCAGGATCTGTAGGAGGAGTTCTGTCCTCCTCTCTGCTGCTGAGACAAGGTGTGGTTGGAGACCAGGGGGTGCCAGAGCTGCAGGAGAGGTACGAGGGCCACATGAGATGGCAGAAGGGCCGACTTCAGCTAGGGGGCCTTGTGTTTGTTCACCTTATTTTTTCAGAAAAGGTGAACTAACCCTTTAATTATACATCTAATCGTTTACTATGTTTACAATTTTTTTTTTTTTAAAGTAATATCCCGCATTCCGTACACCTTCTCACTTTATCTTCTCGTTCCATGAAAGCGGAACTAAATCCGTCAATTTAATGGTTTGAGGAAAAAACATACTTTCCTGGCTTGCCGGCAATGCTGTCACACCATCACATGAATGGTGTCATAACCAATCACATGTGCAGCACCATGGCAACAGCTGATGTCCTAACCGATCACATGTGCAGCACCATGGCAACAGCTGATGTCCTAACCAATCACATGTACAGCACCATGGCAACAGCTGATGTCCTAACCAATCACATGTGTAGCACCATGGCAACAGCTGATGTCCTAACCAATCACATGTGCAGTATCACAGCAACAGTTGGCATCATAACCAATCACATGTGCAGCACCATGGCAACAACTGGTGCCATAACTGATCCAATGTGCAGCACCATGGCAACGGCTGACGTCCTAACCGATCACATATGCAGCACCATGGCAACAACTGGTGCCATAACTGATCCAATGTGCAGCACCATGGCAACGGCTGACGTCCTAACCGATCACATATGCAGCACCATGGCAACAGCTGACGCCCTAACCGATCACATATGCAGCACCATGGCAACAGCTTGTGTCCTAATTGATCCCATGTGCAGCACCATGGCACCAGCTGACATCCTAACAGATCACATGTGCACCATAGCAACAGCTGAAGTCCTAACCAGGGGCGGACTGACAACTCATGGGGCTCCCGGGCAATAGGGGATCATGGGGCCCCTGTGTCCTTGCCCAAACTCAAAAAAGCCTATGAAAAAGGTACCAGGGGCATCTCATGGGGCCCCCTACTGACCCCGGGCCCTCGGGCAGTGCCTGAGTTTCCAAATTGTCAGTCCGCCCCTTGTCCTAACCGACCACATGTGCAGCACCATGGTAACTGTAGATCAGACAGAGGCCAAGATGGCAGCTTCCTTGGCTGTAAAGGAGAGGAGGGTTTAGTTCCACCTTCAATCTTGGTAGTAGAACTTCCCAACACATTGTAACAAATGTCTGTCCTCCTCTAATATTATCACTTCGTTTTTTTCTATCCTTTTTTATTCTTTAAAGTACATCAGAAGTGATTGTAACAGAAGAAAAGCATGTATCCAGCGAAGTCCGAGCACACTTAGGTGAGTCACCCGCCTACAACCTACTGAAGGCAATGACTGAGCCTGACAGTCAGGCAACTAGCATTTTCATCAGCAATCTCTATGCTGTGTAGTGGGATCCTGCAGTGTGCCCCGATGATGGTGGACGGTATACAATGTATAGGCTCTGCGTCCCGTCTATGTGATCCGAGAACCCTGTGAACTTTGTCTCCTCCATAATCTGGAGGTGATCGGGCCGCTCCCTCCCTCCTTCCCCTTCCCTGTAAACTGACAGTTACACGAACCCGCCCGCACTCTCCTTCCTCCCCCGCACGCTGCCCTTCCCGGCCATGACGTCAGCAGCCGGGCGGGACCTGTCAGGAAGAAACCGGGCGGAAGGTGTCCGTATATGGGCAAAGCCTGTCCGGCGACGTCATCCAGGCTTTCCTGGAAGCCACGCCCAGGAGTTCCGGGCAGCCGGAGGGCAGGTCACGTGTTGTGAGGGGAAATCCCTGGCACTGTGTAATGGAGCTGCAACCACGTGTTTACCATGGAGGAGAGACGTCTGTGCATTGCAACCATTACTATCGCACGGTGTATGCTTGACGTCATCATATATATCTATGTATACAATCCTATGTTCTGTACGATTCCGGACAGGGCTTTGGATGTGATAGGAAGTACTGTATGTGTCCATAGCAATGCTACTGCGCCAACCATCTGCATGATCAACCCAACTCTCATTATTGGGGGGGTCCCTGTTATAGTGTCCCCTTACATCAGGTGTCCCTATCAAATCAGCAATCGAAGGCGCTGTTGGTAAAAGTAATCTGACATTGGGGTTGTCACCTCATCCCTTTAAAACCGAACACATATTAATTACACAGGTTGTAGGGCTGATTTACCCCCCCCCCCCCTCGGTCACATCAAGTCTCACTTTGAATTTGTGCGGCTTACAGTGAAGTCGCACGATTTGAAAGTCGGGGGACATGCCCATATTGGGTGCGATTTCTAAGACTTCTGAAACAAATGTCTATGTAAATCGCAATGAAAGTAGTGCCTGTGCTACATTAGAAATCTGTGCGGCTCCAACCAAGTCGGAACCGCACCGATATGACCGCTGTGATTGCGTACAATAGGGTTCGAATTGGCGTGCGATTTGCAAATCGCACGCCAAGTCGCACCACGTGCAACCAGGGGCCTTAATGCAGATCAGGCACTAAGTGAGTTTAATGACCACCTTCATCAGCCTCAGAACCCATGTCATTCATACGTGTTCGGTTTTAAAGGGACGAGGTGGTTACTCTATCTGACATGTCATGAGCGCAAGTGATTGGGGCGTGTTTGGCAATAATGGGGTTAAAGGTTCCCAGGTATGACCACTGGGATATTTTGCATCTTTATTTTTCATCAAAGCAGTATTAGGGTCTTGTAACCATCAACCACTTTTATCAAGGGTAATTGTTTAAAATTCAAGGAGGTCCGGTCAGTAAAGTTTTTTCTAATGGAGGTCCAGATCTCATGTTTATGCTATGACTCATGTATTTAGTCATTGTATGCCTACCAAAATATAGACCCCCACTGTAAATGCCCCTTCACATCAGATGTTCCCATCAGAGTGTCCCCCAACATTAGGTGTCCCTCTTACAGTGCCCCTTTGCATCAGCTGTCTCCATTAGTTTCCCACTTACATCAGGTGTCCCTATCAAAGTGCCCCCTTACATCAGGTGTCCCTATCAAAGTGCCCCCTTACATCAGGTGTCCCTATCAAAGTGCCCCCTTACATCATGTGTCCCTATCAAAGTGCCCCCTTACATCATGTGTCCCTATCAAAGTGCCCCCTTACATCATGTGTCCCTATCAAAGTGCCCCCTTACATCATGTGTCCCTATCAAAGTGCCCCCTTACATCAGCTGTCTCCATTAGAGTTTCCCACTTACATCAGGTGTCCCTATCAAAGTGCCCCCTTACATCAGGTGTCCCTATCAAAGTGCCCCCTTACATCATGTGTCCCTATCAAAGTGCCCCCTTACATCATGTGTCCCTATCAAAGTGCCCCCTTACATCATGTGTCCCTATCAAAGTGCCCCCTTACATCATGTGTCCCTATCAAAGTGCCCCCTTACATCAGCTGTCTCCATTAGAGTTTCCCACTTACATCAGGTGTTCCTATCAAAGTGCCCCCTTACATCAGGTGTCCCTATCAAAGTGCCCCCTTACATCATGTGTCCCTATCAAAGTGCCCCCTTACATCAGGTGTCCCTATCAAAGTGCCCCCTTACATCAGCTGTCTCCATTAGAGTTTCCCACTTACATCAGGTGTCCCTATCAAAGTGCCCCCTTACATCAGGTGTCCCTATCAAAGTGCCCCCTTACATCAGGTGTCTCCATTAGAGTGGCCCCCTTACATCAGGTGTCCCTATCAAAGTGTCCCCTTACATCAAGTGTCCCTATCAAAGTGCCCCCTTACATCAGGTGTCCCTATCAAAGTGCCCCCTTACATCAGGTGTCTCCATTAGAGTGTCCCCCTTACATTAGGTGTGCCTATTACAGTGTTCCCTTACATCAGGTGTCCTTATTATAGTGTCCCCTTACATCAGGTATCCCTATCAAAGTGCCCCCTTACATCAGGTGTCTCCATTAGAGTGCCCCCCTTACATCAGGTGTCCCTATCAAAGTGCCCCCTTATATCAGGTGTCTCCATTAGAGTGTCCCCTTACATTAGGTGTCCCTATTATAGTGTTCCCTTACATCATGTGTCCTTATTATAGTGTCCCCTTACATCAGGTGTCCCTGTTATAGTGTCCCCTTACATCAGGTGTCCCTATCACAGTGTCCCCTTAGATCAGGTGTCCCTATTATAGTGTCCCCTTACATCAGGTATCGCTATCAAAGTGCCCCCTTACATCATTACATCAGGTGTCCCTATCAAAGTGCCGCCTTACATCAGGTATCCCTATCAAAGTGCTGCCTTACAGCAGTTGTCTCCATCACAGTGTCCTCTTACATCAGGTTTCCCCTTACATCAGTTGTCCCCATCACAGTGCTCCGTTACATCAGATGTCCCCATCACAGTGCCCCGTTACATCAGGTGTCCCCATCACAGTGTCCCCTTACATCAGGTGTCCCCATCACAGTGCCCGTTACATCAGATGTCCCCATCACAGTGCCCCCTTACACCAGATGTCCCCATCACAGTGCCCCCTTACAACAGGTGTCCCTATTACAGTGCCCTCTTACATCAGGTGTCCCCATCACAGTGCCCCCTTACATCAGATGTCCCTATTACAGTGCCCCTTTAGGGCCAGTTTACACCACAGAAACGCAGTACAGATGCATTTCTGCATGCGCTTTTGTTTGTGCGTCCTGGTGCGTTTTTAATGCAATTTCAATGTGTTCCAGTATGTTCTTTTTTGTTTTTTCCCCCAAAGTTTTCGGGGGGGGGGGGGTGTTTGGCTGCAATGCATTCCAGTGCATTTTTGGTGCATTCTGATGGGTCCCAGTGCAGTTCCTCGCAGAAAAAAATACAGCATGTTTACTTTTGTTGACTGTACCAGAATGCACTGCAGTGATGCAGTGGTGTGAACTTTGCCATTGGAATTCATGTAACTTATTGTTCATGCATTTGTGATGCAGAAAAAAATGCACTGGACTGCATGTGGTGCGAACCAGTCCCTACATCAGGTTTCCTCATCACAGAGCCCCCTTCTGCAGGTGTCCCTTATCAAAGTGCCCCCTTACATCAGACATCCTCATCAGAGTGCCCCCTTACATCAGACATCCTCATCAGAGTGCCCCCTTACATCAGACATCCTCATCAGAATTCCCCCTTACATCAGACATCCCCATCATTGTGCCCCCTTACATCAGACATCCCCATCAGAGTGCCTCCTTACATCAGGTGTCTCTATCAGTGTTCCCTCTTACCACATCATTGGTGTCAGTGGGAGGAATAGTGCCCCATCATTGGTGTCAGTGGGAGGAATAGTGCCCCATCATTGGTGGCGGGGGGGACGGGGACTAGTGCCCCATCATTGGTATCAGTGGAAGGAATAGTGCTCCATCATTGGTATCAGTGGGAGGAATAGTGCCCCATCATTGGTGTCAGTGGGAGGAATAGTGCCCCATCATTGGTGGCGGGGGGGGGGGGACTAGTGCCCCATCATTGGTATCAGTGGAAGGAATAGTGCCCCATCATTGGTGTCAGTGGAAGGAATAGTGCCCCATCATTGGTATCAGTGGGAGGAATAGTGTCCCATCATTGGTGTCAGTGGGAGGAATAGTGCCCCATCATTGGTGTCAGTGGGAGGAATAGTGCCCCATCATAGGTGGCGGGGGGGACGGGGACTAGTGCCCCATCATTGGTATCAGTGGAAGGAATAGTGCTCCATCATTGGTATCAGTGGGAGGAATAGTGCCCCATCATTGGTGTCAGTGGGAGGAATAGTGCCCCATCATTGGTGGCGGGGGGGGGGGACTAGTGCCCCATCATTGGTATCAGTGGAAGGAATAGTGCCCCATCATTGGTGTCAGTGGAAGGAATAGTGCCCCATCATTGGTATCAGTGGGAGGAATGGTGCCCCCAACACTGGTGTCTGAAGAAGGAGTAGTGCCCCATAATTGGTGTCAGTGGGTGAAATTGTGCCTCAAGGGCTAGATAAAGGCAAGCAAAGGGCCACATCCAGCCCACAGGCTGCAGTTTGGAGATCACTGATCTAAATGATCTGAATTCTGTGAGACGCAGTCACTATGTTCTGTGTGTAGCACTGCCGTGTCACATATTTCACAGAGCCTGCCTTCTGAACTACATAGGTGATGAGAGGAGGAGCTGCAGGAGGCAGAGTCAGTACAGGAATCACTGCTTTGAGGCAGCAATGTACCATAGGATATGTAGTCCTTAGGAATGGAGGAGAAGCTGCAAAGCATGCAGGGAATCCAGAAGTTGTGGAAAGAGATGGCCGGGGACAGGCAGAGCTCACAACATGAAAGGAGATTTTTCAAGTAAGATTCTATTGGATTGTCTGTCTTGTTATTACAATGATGAGGATATAAAATGAAAGAGTACGCTGGGACCATGGATCTCCTATAACAATGAATTTAAGAGCGACCTGCGGTGAAACGTATCAATGCATTCCTCTCCTACGCTTATCATTGGATTGTATATTCTCCGTGTCTATCTACAGTGAAGGAAATAAGTATTTGATCCCCTGCTGATTTTGAATGTTTTCCCACTCACAAAGAAATGATCAGTCTAACAACCGAATGGTATTGTAACACTGAGAGACAGTGTAGCAACAAAAAATTCAAAAGAAATGCATGTCTAACAAATGATGACTGATTTGCATGTTTATGAGGGAAATAAGTATTTGATCCCCTATCATTCAGGAGGATTTCTGGCTACCAGGTGTCTTTCATACAGGTAACAAGCTGAGATTAGAAGAAGTCTCTTAAAGGGAGTGCTGCTAATCTCATTTTGTTACCTGTATAAAAGACACCTGTCCACAGGAGCAATGAAAGGATCAGATTCCAAACGCTCCACCATGGCAAAGACCAAAGAGCTGTCCAAGGATGTCAGGGACAAGATTGTAGACCTACACAAGGCTGGACTGGGCTACCAAACTATCTCCAAGCAGCTTGGTGAGAAGGTGACAACAGTTGGTGCAATCATTCACAAATGGAAGAAACACAAAACAACTGTCAGTCTCTCTAGGTTTGGTGCACCATGCAAGATCTCACCTTGTGTAGTGTCAATGATCATGAGAACAGTGAGGAATCATCCCAGAACTATACGTGAGGATCTTGTCAATGATCTCCAGGCAGCTGGGACCACAGTCACCAAGAAAACAATTGGTAACACTACGCTGACAAGGATTGAAATCCTGCAGTGCCCGCAAGGTCCCTCTGCTCAAGAAAGCACATGTCCAGGCCTATCTGAAGTTTGCCAGTGAACATCTGAATGATGCAGAGGAGGACTGGTTGAAAGTATTGTGGTCAGATGAGACCAAATCGAGCTCTTTGGCATCAACTCAACTGACCGTGTTTGGAGGAGGAGGAATGCTGCCTATGACCCCAAGAACACCATCCCAACTGTCAAACATGGTGGTGGAAACATTCTGCTTTGGGGGTGTTTTCTACTAAGGGGACAGGACAACTGCACCGCATCAAAAGGGACGATGGACGTGGCAATGTACCGTCAAATCTTGTGTGAGAACCTTCTTCCCTCATCCAGGGCATTGAAAATGGGTCGTGGATGGGTGTTCCAGCATGACAATGACCCAAAACACACAGCCAAGGCAACAAAGGAGTGGCTCAAGAAGAAGCACATTACGGTCCTGGAGTGCCCTAGCCAGTCTCCAGACCTTAATCTGATTGAAAATCTGTGGAAGGAGCTGAAAGTTCGAGTTGCCAAACATCAGCCACCAAACCTTAATGACTTGGAGAGGATCTGCCAAGAGGAGTGGGCCAAAATCCCTCCTGAGATGTGTGCAAACCTGGGGGCCAACTACAGGAAAGGTCTGACCTCTGTGATTGCCAAGAAGGGATTTGCCACCAATTACTAAGTCATGTTTTGTGAAGGGGATCAAATACTTATTTCCCTTATGAACATGCAAATCAGTCATCATTTGTTAGTCATGCATTTCTTTTGAATTTTTTGTTCCTATTCTGTCTCTCAGTGTTACAATACACCGAACATTCAATAGTTAGACTGATAATTTCTTTGTGAGTGGGCAAACATTCAAAATCAGCAGAGGATCAAATACTTATTTCCTTCACTGTATGTCGGTTCAATAGGAAACCTCAGACACTTTTATATTCAATTATCTTTATTGCATACAGTGTATTACACAGTGTTGATGCCATTCCACATTTCTTTGGAGCTCATGCACTATGTATACTCAGGTAATGTGTGGTTATAATCTATCAACATTTGTTATTGATTCAAAATCAATAAAAAGAAAGTAAAAAAAAACTCTTCCTGAATATTTTTTTCCTGTGTGTCGGGGAGATTTCCCTGCACTTCCTGTCCTGGAGATACAACAGGAAGTGAGAGGAAATCTCTACAAAGTGAGGCAAGATGCACAGGTGTTCCTATTAGAAGGTTTTCCCTTGCCTCTGGTGGCAACTGCAACATTTTAGATTTCCCTTCACTTTTGGTAAGAATTTATTATAGGTACTTATATAGCGCCATCAATTTACGCAGCACTTTACATATATATTGTACATTCACATCAGTCCCTAACTCTCAAGGGGTGTACAATCTAAGGTCCCTAACTTACATTCATACATACACATACCAGGGACAATTTAGGCTGGAGCCAGTTAACCTACCAGCATGTCTTTGGAGTGTAGGAGGAAACCAACACAGGCATAGGGAGAACAGGCAAACTCCAAGCAGGTGATGCTGTGGTTGGGATTTGAACCAGCTCCCCTAGTGCTGCCTGGTGGAAGTGCTAACCATCTAGCCATCATGATGGTGATGGTGGTGGAGATGGTGGTGGTGATGGTGGTGGTGATGGTGATTGTGGTGGTGGTGGTGGTGATGGTGATTGTGGTGGTGGTGATGGTGGTGGTGATGGTGATTGTGGTGGTGGTGATGGTGGTGGTGGTGATGGTGGTGGTGATGGTGAATGTGGTGGTGGTGATGGTGGTGGTGATGGTGATTGTGGTGGTTATGATGGTGGTGGTGGTGGTGATAGCAATGGTGATTGTGGTGGTGATTGTGGTGGTGGTGATCACCAGGACATATTGACAGGAGGAATCTACGTAACTGACAGGGAAGAGTGATCTGCCTTTCATCTTCTTATCTGTGTAATGTGTCTGTTCCATGTATGAGTCTACACACTTGTTGGGGAACGAATGACTCCAGAATAATGATATATTTGTTTAATGACCTGTACGCTGCGTGTTCTCCGTGTTAGTCTGCTGGAAATAGATATCATTCCTGGGGTAGATATATTTGGTTTTTCAAGCATACCATCTGCTTCAATGTATATTAGTGAATGCTTACATAGGCTGAGAAGTTTCCACCATGTAACACGAGTTATTTATTAACCAGTGATGGATTTTTTCTGTATCTAAAAACTGCATCAAACTCTGTCATTCAGATTCACTGTGTACACAAGTACAGGGGCGTACAGCCATTTACTTGTATGACAGGAGCCCCAGCTACGGCACCAGGGGTGCTGGAAAATGCTGAGTTTGCTGGGCATGTTTTATGACTATAATACATCTGTAAGTATGAGCCCTTAGAGCAACAATGTAACATCTAAAGCCCCGGTCCCCAACCTGCGGCCCTCTGGAACTTTTATATGACCCTCAGGGCTCATGCAGACACTAACCTGTGTTTCCCTAGATTTCTAGCAGTCTCGTGTAATATGTCTCCAGTCTATGACTGTCTCCTGAAACATGTCCCCAGTCTCCAACAAATGCTATAGCATGTTCACAGTCTATGAGAGGCTCCTGCAGCATGTCCTCACCCTCTGATCATCTCTTGTATCATGTATTCAGTCACGGACCATCTCTTGTATCATGTATTCAGTCTCTGACCATCTCTTGTATCATGTATTCAGTCTCTGACCATCTCTTTTATCATGTATTCAGCCTCTGATCATCTCTTGTATCATGTATTCAGTCTCTGACCATCTCTTGTATCATGTATTCAGTCTCTGATTATCTCTTGTATCATGTATTCAGTCTCTGACCATCTCTTGTATCATGTATTCAGTCTCTGATCATCTCCTGTATCATGTATTCAGCCTCTGATCATCTCTTGTATCATGTATTCAGTCACGGACCATCTCTTTTATCATGTATTCAGTCTCTGACCATCTCTTGTATCATGTATTCAGTCTCTGATTATCTCTTGTATCATGTATTCAGTCTCTGACCATCTCTTGTATCATGTATTCAGCCTCTGATCATCTCTTGTATCATGTATTCAGTCTCTGATTATCTCTTGTATCATGTATTCAGTCTCTGACCATCTCTTGTATCACGTATTCAGTCTCTGACCATCTCTTGTATCATGTATTCAGTCTCTGACCATCTCTTGTATCATGTATTCAGTCTCTGATCATCTCTTGTATCATATCTGCAGTCCCCAGTCATCTCTTATATTACTTCTGCAGTCTCTATCTCTTTTATCATGTCTTCAGGCTCTGATCATCTCTTGTATCATGTCTACAATCTCTAACCACCTCTGTTATCATGTCTGCAGCCTCTGACCATCTCTTGTATCATGTCTGCAGTCTCTTGCCATCTCTTGTATCATGTCTACAGTATCCAACCATCTTTTGTATCATGTCTGCAGTCTCTGACCATCTCTTGTACCATGTCTGCAGTCTCCAACCATCTCCTGTATCATGTCTGCAGTCTCCAAACATCTCCTGTATCATGTCTGCAGTCTCCGACCATCTCTTGTATCATGTCTGCAGTCTCCGACCATCTCTTGTATCATGTCTGCAGTCTCCGACCATCTCTTGTATCATGTCTGCAGTCTCTGACCATCTCTGAAACCATGTCTGGAGTCTACGGCCATCTCTGAAACCATGTCTGCAGTCTACGGCCATCTCTTGTATCATGTCTGCAGTCTCTGACCATATCTTGTATCATATCCACAATCTCTGACCATCTCTGATACCATGTCTGCAGTCTCCGACCATCTCTTGTATCACGTCTGCAGTCCCTTGACCAGCTCTTGTATCATATCTGCAGTCTCTGAACATTTCTTGCACCATGTCCACAATCTCTGACCATCTCCTATGCCATATCCACAGTAACTGACCATCTCTTGTACCATATCTGCAGTCTCTGACCATCTCTTGTATCATGTCTGCAGTCTCTGACCATCTCCTGTACCATGTGCACAGTTTCTGACCATTGCTTGTATCATGAATGTAGTCTCTGACCATCTCTTGTACCATGTCCACAGTACCATATCTCATATCATGTCCAAAGTTTCTGTCATTTTATTGTATTATATCTGATTATATCTGCAGTCTCTGACCATCTTCCGTACCATGTCCACAGTGTCTAACCTTCTCTTGTATCATGCCCATAGTCTTTGTAGTCTTTGCCTATATCCTGTTGTGTTTCTGCTGTTCCTGACACTAAGTATACACTGAATGTGTGGCCCTCTGGTGATTTCGAGGGTTGCACTTGAGGACCCCAATATCAAGAAAGTTGAGCACCACCAAAGGCTATCAAGATTGTCAGTCATATGGCTTTAATAAAATGTTGACTTTTTTCATCAGTCAATGTCCAATGTTGCTCTTTGTTTAGCAGTCTAATCTTGGCTCATCGTAGTGGAGAAACAGACAGCAATAAAAACCTATAAACAAACACAGAGAGGAGCTAGATCCTCTATTATTAAATCCGAGGTTGTCAAAGACCATCTTATTGATCATTGGGTGGTCCTCAAGCTGGAGAGCCCCACCAAAGGTTAGAGAGCCCAAAGTAACATGGTTGTTAAACAAAATCTAAAGTGAAGGTCTCCTTTAAAGTGGTTGTAAATCCTTACATATACCCATTGAAGTAACTGGCCTCAGATACCCAGAAAAGAAACAATTCCTCCTCCATACGTTGTACCCGTTTATCTGCAGTCCTCTCCTCTACACCCTTTTAAAGTACGCATTGTACACATTTACGAGCTTCAGAATTCAGGGGGTGGTGATCTGACATTATACACTGCACAGCACTGAGAGGAAAGCTGAATGTAATTTTGAGACCTAAGTGGAGGGAATAGACATAATCTCCTCTACACAGTCACACAGGGAAATATACACAGCTGAGGCTGTCAACCACAGGCTGTGTGCTGGATCTCCCACCCACCCCCTTGATCCCTTAAAATTGGCATCACCTGTCAGACGTGACTCATGCAGATAGCAAAGGTATGAGAGGGGAGACAGAAATTACAATAGGTGCTTTGAATAGAGGCAACTACACACTACAGAAGGATATACTTTGTTCATTTTTCATTTCAGAGGTTTACAACAGCTTTAAAGGGTCAGTAGAAAGAAAGCCAACACACTTCAGGGGTTTGGAAATGACTCCTTTATCAGGCTTGTGTCTTGTATAATTTCCAAGTGTGGCTGGATTGACAAGCAAGAACAGTTGGCAGCAGGGGCAGACTGACCATTTGGAAACTCGGCCACTGCCTGAGGGCCCGGGGTCAGTAGGGGGCCCCATGAGATGCCCCTGGTACCTTTTTCATAGGCTTTTTTAAGTTTGGGCAAGGACACAGGGGCCCCATGATCCCCTATTGCCTGGGGGCCCCATGAGTTGTCAGTCCGCCCCTGCTTGGCAGAAATCTGTTAGCTTAACAATCAAATTAAAGCAGTTAGTCATGTGACAATCAGGCAGCTAGCATTTTCAGAAGGGGATTTAAGCAATGGCCTACCCTAGTTTTATTTTAGAACTTTTCCTCCAACAAGTGGGGTTTTTTTTTTAGCATTTTGGTGTTTCTTTGTGAGCGTGCCAGGAAAATTTGTATTTGCATACCTAACGTGGAACATGCTGTTTGCAGCATCATTTGGAAGAATATTCAGCCAGCTCCCTCGTCAGCGTGTTCGCGGGCCCATTGTGTTTGCCAGGTCACAGATTTCCTACTACAAAAAAAAACTGTAATCCTGACACGGCACTGATGGCGCCCATCTGACTTTGTACTAGAGACATCTTTGTGAACAGTCAGCTGACTACACCAGATGATTTTCATCAAAGGAAAGCGGGAAGTCCAGCAATGTGTTATATATTCGTCCATTCCCACAGTGAGGAGGAATGGACGAACATACAATAGGACTGTACGTGTCTGCGCAAATTACAAACGCAGTTTTATTGAAGTATACGTAAACCCAGTCACTAAATCTCATATAAAAGTGGTAATAGTTCAGAAGTCATGTTCAATAGTTTGAAATCTGCAGCTTTCATCGAAATAATACCTGATGATCCTGCCATGAAGGTCTTTGCTCAGGTACTTCCTGTTATAGGGTGACAACGCTTTGTCTCCCAATTGTACTCCTGCATTGAATGTGAACGGCCCGAAACTGTGCCACATCCCTGTTAAAGCACAACTCAACTCAACATTTGACATGATGGGATTTTGTAGGCACAAAAAAATCTATTTTTTGACTTATTTTAAAACAACAGTTTATTCATACAAAATTCAATGAAAACATAACATATTCATCGACCTAATGATTAACCCCTCGCCCTCCAGAGGATTTACCCTCCTTCCTGACCAGGACATTTTTCGCGTTACGGTGCTGCGTTACTTTAACTGACAATTGCGCGGTCATGCAATGCTGCACCCAAATGAAATTGATGTCCTGTTTTTCCCACGAATTGAGCTTTCTGTCGGTGGTATTTCAGTGGTATTTGATTGTCTCTTCGTTTTTTATTTTTTGCGCTTTAAACAAAAAAAGACCGACAATTTTGAGAAAAAAACTATATTTTTGAATTTTTGCTATTAAACATGTCCAATAAAAAAATTTAAAAAATAAGATTTCATCATAAATTTAGCCCACAATGTATTCTGCTCCATGTCTTTGCTAAAAAAAAATCCCAATCCGTGTAAATTAATTGGTTTACGTGAAAGTTAAAGAATCTACAAATGGCGGTATATAAACTGGAATTTTTTTTTACTAGTAATGGCGGCAATCAGCGACTTATAGTGGGACTGTAGGAATGTGGCAGGCATTCTGACACTGGGGGGGAACTGACTTGGTGTCACTGACATCCCCAGTGACACCAATACAGTGATCAGTGCTAATAAAAATCACTGACACTGTACTAATGGCACTGGGCAGGAAGGGGCTAACATGTAAAATCACTGACACTGTACTAATGGCACTGGGCAGGAAGGGGCTAACATGTAAAATCACTGACACTGTACTAATGGCACTGGGCAGGAAGGGGTTAACATGTAAAATCACTGACACTGTACTAATGGCACTGGGCAGGAAGGGGCTAACATGTAAAAGTACTGACACTGTACTAATGGCACTGGGCAGGAAGGGGTTAACATGTAAAAGTACTGACACTGTACTAATGGTACTGGGCAGGAAAGGGTTAACATGTGGGGCGATCAAAGGGTTAACTGTGTGCTGATTCACATTATGTGCTGTGTGTGCTTTCAACTGTAAGCACACTACTTTGTATGGCTCCGATATGAAGAGCCATACAAAGTAGTGCGCAGGAGTTGACAGGGGAGAGAACTGTATTGTATACATGCAGTTCTCTCCCCTGTCGGTAATACTTTACAATCACTGGGTGCCAGCGAGTAATCACTGGCCGGGACCTGGTGATTGAAAGCTGAGGCCGCACGGGTAAAGCGCGCGCATGGCTTGCACACGCCCCCTACCTGGACCTGCAAAATCACATATATATGCGTGATTTTGCGCACCTGTGCCGCTCTGTAGCAGTATTTCTGCTATAGAGCAGAAGGGAAGCAGTTAAAATCACAGTCAATTACATTCCATCTCAAATTGAATTCTGCAAAGTTCGACGCGTTTCTTGGAATTAATCCACTTCATCAGGAGCTTGAGATCAATGTCTCTGAAAAGACCCGTATGAGGGGGGAAAAACAAAAAGAAACTGTCGGAGGCCCAAAGCAAGAGGGGGAACCTAGAGACTGGAATCCCAATTGAATTACACCGGATCAGATATGTATACATAAACTGGTAGGTAGGCTGTGTGCTACAGAAATGCCCGCAGCGATAAAAGAAGAAAAGAATTAGCGAAGGGCAGGCATGACTAGGCCCAGATTGGGAAGGAAGACATGTAAGGGGTTAATGATTGTTTAGAGTTGGTAAAGGATAGCTGGGGGATCTGGTTGGTAGAGGAGAGCGTAGGTGGGGTCTCCTGCACTTTAGGGTGGGGTGTTCTGGGGAGGGGCGTCAATTGGAAGCTGGACGTGGGAGAGAGAGCTTCCCTCCCGCCCGCCCTGTTTGGTGAATGTTGTGTTCCTCCTGGGGGGGGGGGGTTATTTTGGTTCCTGGGTGGTGGTTGGTCTTTGGAGGCGGTTCTTATCTTGGAGGTACAAAATGGTGTGGGACCCATCGTTGGTATGGTGTACCCGGGAACATTCCCAGTTAACCAAGGTTTAACTGGAAGGTGGTGGTGCTGCACTGCGGACGGTATGGTTGTCTCCGAGCTGGTTGGTTGCGGCTGGAGGCCTAGTGGAATATGGTTGTCCGCAGGTGCATTTCGGAATGGTTTTGGGGGTGCCTTCAAAGACCAACGACAACTCTTTATGTTTTCTGTTATAAAGAATGGTTGATGTGTTTAAACTTGATTTGTTAATAAAAGGCCGTGTTGGCCATTTTACTTCAAAATTGGTGTTATGTTTTCTGTAAGTATAGTAAGTAAAGGGGATTGGTATGGAAGGGTAACGGTGGTGTAGTGGGGTCTGGATGAACCTATCTCGGGTGCACTAGTCATGTATACTCATCACTTCAATGAGGAAACAGCATAATGTCAAAATTCTCCATAAACTTTCAAGTTCCTCTTGAGGCTGGCTCACCCCTCCCCAGGGAAATACACTGTTCTTGGATCCACTCATGTCAGATAAACGCTCTGTATAGTTCCAGGTGAAACCTGTGAGTCCTATGAATTGGTGAGAAGCTACCAAGTACCGGAGAGGTTCCACCTTGGACTATACAGACACAAGGGGGATAATTGGGACTCCAGTCTCTAGGTTCTCCCTCTTGCTTTGGGCCTCCAACAGTTTCATTTTGTTTTTCCCCCTTCATATGGGTCTTTTCAGAGATATTCATCTCTAGCTCCTGATGAAGTGGAGTAATTCCAAGAAACGCATCGAGCTTTGCAGAATTTAAGAGCTTTCCAGAATTCAATCTGAGATGGAATGTAATCGACTGATTTTACACATTAGGTCGATGAATATGGTATGTTTAAAACAACTGTGTTGTTTTAAATAAGACAAAAAAATTATTTTTTTTGTACCTACAAAATCCCATCGTGTCAAATGTTGACTTGAGTTGTACTCTTGCATTGTCATCCTGGCACACAGCTTTTGATGGAGACTACAAATTGTCATTTCAGCACACTTTATGTAGGCATGATTCACAGTTGTCAACATCAGGAAACCCGCCCAGAGGCTGCGGGAGATAAGCAGTACTGAGATGCCACAAAATGTTGAGTTAAAAACAAGTATTTCATTTTTAAAGAAATCAAATTGTTACACATTTCTTCAGTAAATGAGAACATTACTACATCATGTTATATAATATATTAGTGGTCCCCAGACTGCAGCTTGCATTTATCTGGCCTTTGGTGTACTATTCCTCCCCTAATACTATTGATGGGACACTATTCCTCCCACTAACACCAATGATGGGGCACTATTCCTCCCACTAACACCAATGATGGGGCACTATACCACCTTCTTACACCAACGGTGGGACACTATTCCTCCCACTAACACCAGTGATGGGGCACTGTTCCCCCAATGATACCAACAACGGGGCACTATTCCTCAACCTGACTCCATCGATGGGGCACTATTCCTCACCCTGACTCCTACGATGGGGCACTATTCCTCAACCTGATTCCAATGATTGGGCACTATTCCTCACCCTGACTCCAACGATGGAGTGCTATTCCCCACCCTGACTCCAACGATGTGACTATTCCTCACCCTGACTCCAATGATGTGGCGCTATTCCTCACCCTGACTCCAACGATGTGGACTATTCCTCACCCTGACTCCAACGATGGGGCGCTATTCCTCACCCTGACTCCAACGATGTGGACTATTCCTCACCCTGACTCCAACGATGGGGCGCTATTCCTCACCCTGACTCCAACGATGGGGCACTATTCCTCACCCTGACTCCAACGATGTGGACTATTCCTCACCCTGACTCCAACGATGGGGCGCTATTCCTCACCCTGACTCCAACGATGGGGCACTATTCCTCACCCTGACTCCAACGATGGGGCGCTATTCCTCACCCTGACTCCAACGATGGGGCACTATTCCTCACCCTGACTCCAAGGATGTGGCGCTATTCCTCACCCTGACTCCAACGATGGGGCACTATTCCCCACCCTGACTCCAACGATGTGGCACTATTCCTCACCCTGACTCCAACGATGGGGCACTATTCCTCACCCTGACTCCAAGGATGTGGCGCTATTCCTCACCCTGACTCCAATGATGTGGTACTATTCCTTCCAGTGACTCTAACAATGGAGCACTCTTCCTTCCACTGACTCCAACAATGGGGCACTGTTTCTGCCACAGTCACTAACCGTAGGTACTATTCTTCCCACTGACACTAACGACGTGGCATTATTCCTTCCACTGACATCAATGATAGGGTGCTGTACCTTACACTGACATCAACGGTGGGGCACTTTTTCCTCAGCTGACACGATGTGGCACTATTTCTTCCAATGACACCAATGATGGTGCGCGTTTACTCCTACTGATACCAACAATGGGGCACTATTCCTTCCACTGACTTCAACAATGGGGCACTATTCCTTTCACTGACACCAACAATGGGACAGTATTTTTTCCCACAGATACCAACGATGGGGCACTATTCCTTCCACTAACATCAGTGATGGGACTATTCTTCTCAGTGACACCAAGGATAAGCCATTATCCTTCTTACTGATACTATTGATGGGACACTATTTATCATGTAACTAGTTAGAGGCCAAAGTGAGGAGAAGACTTTCCTACAGCTGTGGTCCAAACACCCCTGACAATGGTGACAGGGAGTGAAAGGACACAAAGTGACATGGGTGCCAAGAGTCCAGTCCATAGATGATCACTTCTGGTAGGTAACGTAGCAGAGAAGTACTCTTGTAGACTGCTGAGGAGATCACTGGGGAACCAGGTGAAGGTACTACAGAGGAGGAGACTGAAACAACAGCTGACAGGAGCACCAAACCCCACAACAGGTTGGAGACTGAGTCTGAGGAGGCCAGTGGTTGGGCAGGATGAAGGGTAGAGGTGTGTTTAGGAGGAAAGCCAAAGTCAGCAATGGATAGACAGCAGGAAGCAAGCCGAGGCCAGCAATGAGTAGACAGATAAGCTAAGGTCAACATCAAGCCACAACAGGAGGTCAGAGCAGAGAAGAATCCAGAGACACGCTTCTTTAAATAGGCTGTCTGACGCTAAGTCTTGAATTGGTTGTGCGCATGTTGGGCGGACTGACAACTCATGGAGCTCCTGGGCAATAGGGGATCATGGGGCCCCTGTGTCCTTGCCCAAACTCAAAAAAGCCTATGAAAAAGGTACCAGGGGCATCTCATGGGGCCCCCAATTGACCCCGGGCCCTCGGGCAGTGCCGAGTTTCCAAATGGTCAGTCCGCCCCTGGTTGTGCGTGTCTCTGCACCAGCACATGCAGACGTTTTTTTAACATGCCCACATGCATTCTCGCACAAACAGGCATGCCCATATAACCTGCTGGCAGAGATCCTTGTTCTACATATTGGTGCACATGCATGCACATCTTCCCCTGAAACCACCCTGTCACTATTCTTCCCAGTGACACCATTCTTCCCACTGACATTATAGCATTACTCCTTCTGTCACCAATGATGGGACAGAGCCCCCCGTCACTGATACCAATGATGGGACACTGACATCAGTGATGGGGCACTATTCCTCCTGTTGACATCAGTGATGGGACACTTCCCCTCACTGATACCAAGGATGGGACACTATTGCTCTCACTGACATCAGTGATGGGACACTATTTCTTTCACTGATACCAACAATGGGACACTCCTCACCCCCACTGACACCAACGATGGGGTACTATTCTTTCCACTGACACCAACGATGGGACACTCCTTCCCCACTGATACCGACAATGGGGCACTACATGGACACCAACAATGGGACACTCCTCCCCCACTGATACTAATCATGGCGTACTATCCTTTCCACTGACACCAACAATAGGACACCTCCCCTTCTCACTGATACCAATAATGGGACACTATTCCTCTCACTGACACCAGTGATGGGGCACTATTCCTTTCACTGACACTAACAATGGGACACTCCTCACCCCCACTGATACCAACGATGGGGTACTATTCTTTCTACTGACACCAACAATGGGAAACTCCTTCCCCACTGATACTGAAAATTGGGCACTATTCCTTTCACTGACACTAACAATGGGACACTTCTCACCCCCACTGATACCAACGATGGGGTACTATTCTTTCCACTGACACCAACAATGGGACACTCCCCCTCCTCCACTGATACTAATGATGGAGCACTATTCCTTCCACTGACACCAATGATTCAACACTCCTCCCTCCCACTGGTACCAATGATGGGGCACTATTCCTTCCACTGACACCAATGATTCAACACTCCTCCCTCCCACTGGTACCAATGATGGGGCAATATTCTTTCCACTGACACCAAGGATAGGTCACTATTACTCCCACTGAAAACCAGTGACGAGGCACTATTCCTCCCATTGACTACATCAGTAGGGCACTGTTCATTCTACTGACACCAATGATGGGGCATTATTCTTTTCTGCACTTACTATAGACACTAGGAAATTTTTTTACTCTCACTGCCCACCAAGCCTGGGGTATTATTTATTCCCACTGACAATGAGGCATTTTCCGCTCCTAGTGGCCATAGCCTGGCCTCCATACAGTTTTTTTTGTCATTTGTGTCCCATTGGGGAGATTTCCCTTCACTTCCTGTCCCATAGCCAAAACAGGAAGTGAGAGGAAATCCCTCAAAAGTGAAGGAATCCCTGGTTGTCACCAGAACTAGTGTCCCCATTTGGAAGATTTTCCCTCTATTACTGTTCTAGGTAAATCTCCCTAACTGGGAAACAGACAGCAAAAAAAACTGACAATATATCTCCATTCTATTAGTTATACTTCAAGGACAGTGAACTAGCCCTTTGTTTAGAAACTTTGGAGACCCCTATACTATATTTGCTCAAAATGCAGCACAGTGGCTAGATGGTCAGCACTTCCGCTTGGCAGTACTCGGGTTGTTGGTTTTAATCCCAACCATGGCGCCACCTGCCTGGAGTTTGCATGTTCTCCCTGTGCATTTGTGGGTTTCCTTCAGTTACACCGGTTTCCTCCCACACTCAAAAGACATGCTGGTAGGTTAATTGGCTCCTGTCTAAATTGGCCCTAGTATGTGTGTATGAATGTGAGTTAAGGACCTTAGAATAAGGCTTAAAATTTCAAGCCCTGAGCTACTAGCCAGGCCTTAGAGGTATTCGCCACCAACAAACACACACAAACAGAGACACCTGTACACACAGAAACATGTACACACACGCACAGAGACACATGTATACACACACAGGCACGTATAGACACGCATACACACAGATACATATACAGAAATACACATGCACAGACACATGTACATACACACAGACACATGTACATACATAAACAGACACATGTACATACACGCAGACACATGTACAGATACACACATGTACATACACACAGACACATGTACAATTGTACAGACACACAAACACACACACATGTACACGTACACACACACACCCCCTATAAAACGTTGCAGTACTTCGTTGTTCACGCACAGATCCGGGTACTGCACTCTAGGGGGAGGCAGAGAGCACAGCACACACTCCTTCCTTTGCTTTCACTGCGCTCAGCTATTGAGCAGTCTGACGGCTCCCAGTGCCACTGACAGATCTGGCCTGAGCTCCGAACCTGCTCAGCAAGATGGCACTGGGGGACACACTCGCCCCTACCATAATTTCCACTCGCCATTGGTGAGCAGGTGAGTGGAAATTTCAAACCCTGCCTTAGATTATACACTTCTTGAGGGTTAGGGACTGATGTGAATGTACAATATATATGTAAAGTGTGTGTGTAAATTGACTGCACTATATAAGTACCTGAAATAAATAAAAAATACATACTGTATACACTCACGGTCACTCAGATCATGATTTTTAGTGACATTATCCAATCTTAGCTTGTAAATGGCAGTTTTGAACAACATCAGATTCAGCTGTGATTACAAAACATTTCGAGTGTAGGCTCACTTTCTTTGGGACAACAATCCTTTCTGTGTCCATTATATGCATGACAAGAATGGTAACAAACATCATTGCAGATTCATCATTGTGGGAGAATCCGCCCACTGTGTTCACATGACCGGTGTTGCAATAAGAGAAAATCAGACAGCCAATCACATGAGCAAAAAAATGACAGTTTTGTACATAAAAGGTGTTCTGAACCCTTCTAGCTACAGTTCTTGCAAAAGAAAGGAAAGCCATCAGAATTTTGTAGCTGCTTTATGAAGTAATATCTCCCTGAAGATGTGTAAAAAAGTGATTTAGGTAAGCAGATCTGTAGTTATTTTTATTTTTTTTTTGCCACTGCCCACTTCTTCATATGAAAAAAATGAGTAAAGCAAAACCTATCTTGTGCATGCTCCTGCACTGCCCTCCAAGTCCTGCTCCAGCATCCATCATCGGTCTTCTTCCAGGATGAATGTTGCTGGGCTCTGTGTGGGCCAAGGCTGTAATTAAAGTGGTAACCCTTAGCCTGGGTTCATATACACTCACCGGCCACATGATTAGGTACATTGGTTCAATTGCTTGGCAACACAAATTGCTAATCAGCCAATCTCAATGCATTTAGGCATCTAGATGTGGTGAAGACGACTTTCTGAAGTTAAAACCGAGCATCAGAATGAGGAAGAAAGGGGATTTAAGTGACTTTGAATGTGCCGTTGTTGTTGGTGCTAGACGGGCTGGTTTGAGTATTTCAAAAACTGCTGACCTACTGGGATTTTCACACACAACCATCTCCGGGGTTTACAGAGACTGGTCCATAAAAGAAAAAAGGTCAGAGGAGAATGGGCAGAGGAGAAAAAGAGGTCAGAGGAGAATGGGCAGACGGGTTTGAGATCACAGAAAGGCAACATTAACTCAAATAACCACTCATTACAACCAAGGTATGCAGAATACCATCTCTGTACACACAACACGTGGAACCTTGAAGCAGATGGGCTACAGCAGCAGAAGACCACACTGGTTGCCACTCCTGTCAGCTAAGAACAGGAAACGAAGGATACAATTCGCACAAGCTCATTGAAATTGGACAATAGAAGATTGAAAAAATGTTTCCTGTTCTGATGAGTCTAGATTTCAGCTGTGACTTTCAGATGGTGGGGTCAGAATTTGGCATAACCAACATGAAAGCCTGGATCCACCCTGCCTTGTATCAACGGTTCAGGCTGGTGGTGGTGTAATGGTGTGGGGGATATTTTCCTGGCACACTTTGGGCCCCTTAGTACCAGTTGAGCATCATTCATACGCCACGGCCTACATTTGTATTGTTGCTGACCATGTCCATCCCTTTATGACTCCAGTGTCCCCATCTTCTGATGGCTCCTTCCAGCAGGATAATGCACCATGCCACAAAGCTCAAATCATCTCAAGCTGGTTCCTTGAACATGACAATGAGTTCCCTGTACTTCAATGGCTTCCACAGTCACCAGATCTCCATCCAATAGAGCACCTTTGGGATGCGGGGGAACGGGAGATTCGTATCATGGATGTGCAGCTGACAAATCTGCAGCAACTGCGGGATTCTATCAAGTCAATATGGATCAAATTTTCTGAGGAATGTTTCCAACACTTTGCTGAATCTATGCCACTAAGAATGAAGGCAATTCTGAAGGCAAAAGGGGGTCCAACCTGGTACTAGCAAGATGTACCTAATAAAGTGTTTGGTGAGTATATGTGCGGGTCCAGTTTGCAGTGCGATTTGTAATTTGTGCGATTTCATTCAGTGGTTCAGGTGCGATTCCAATACAAATTGTCAAAGTGTATGACACTGGAAATCGCACCTGAACCAGACTGAAAATGGCACAGGACTCTTTTACATATCGCACTGCGGCCGGCCCACACATATGTGAACCGGCTCCTTAGAAAAACCTTTTGCTTCACATGTGACGTGAATCGGATGCAGTTCAAAATGCATCCAATGCGCATATATATGAACAGGGTCTGATATATACACACTGAAATGACTAGTCTCAGGTAATACACAGGTGAAACAATCCTTGTACATTTTATCTGATGCCCTCTCTCTTCCAGCCATTCAAAGTGTACAGTTTACACAGCATTTCTGAGCTCCAGGAGGCAGGGGGCAGGGATCTGACATCACATACTGCAAAACACAGAGAACCTTAGCTTAGTGTAATCTGAGACCTGAGTAGAGATGTGGACACACCCCTCTCTATACAGTCTCATAGGGAATCATGCACATCTGAGGTGGTCAATCTCCTTTTGTGCCTTACGAGGGGAAACTATCCCCTGGGTTTATTTAGTGTCTTTTGTATTTTAGTGTATTATATTTAGTGTATTTTATTTTTGTGTCAGGTGATGAGGGATCCCCAAGTTTCCTCTTTTCCTTTAAAATCAAGTCTATTTTTGTACATGTTGTCTGCCTGTCCCCATACTTCACCACATATGCCTGCTTATTGAACTTAAAGCAGAACTGCACCCAAAAGTTCCTCTTTTTCTGCTCCCTCCTTCTCGTCCTCCTCTACCACTTTTGCAAACTTTTATTTTTCTATTTTTCTTTTGGGGAGTTGGTACCTGTCAAAGCCAGATACCATTTCTACCTGGAGTGCCTAGGTGATTTTAGTAGAAGTTCAGCCCCCCCCCCCCCTTTGTCTGCAGCCTCCTGGGATATGTCACAGGTCCCAGAAAGCAGTGGGAAGCCAGCTGTGAAGCTGCAAGGAGTCATGGTCAGCTTCCTTTAGTAAACATGCGCTGGGGACCCAAAGACTGGCGAAGAAACGGCCCCAGTGAGGCGGCGCTGGATCCCTGGACAGGGAGGTGTCCTTTTATTAAAGGTCAGCAGCTACGGTATTTTTTTTTTTTCCGGGAGACTGAAGCTCCTCTATAACCGATTCCATGCCGCCGTATAGCAGATATACTGCTACACGGCAGCACCTGTGCGCAAAATCATGTATATATACACGTAATTTTGCATTTCCGGGTAGGAGGAGCGTGCGAGCCACACGAGCGCCCTACCCGCGCCGCCATTCGCAGCCACGGATGTCATTCACTGGGTCCCGACTGGTAATTACCAGCCGGCGCCCAGTGATTACAGGCAATCACCAACGGGGAGAAAGATTGTTTTGTTTACAGTCTTCCTCCCTGTCAGCTCGAGCACACTCCTTGGGATAGCTGTGCACAGTACAGCCATCCAGATCAGTGTGCTTACAGTGAAGCACACACCCCCACCCTCTAGTATAACACCCCCTACACCCACAGTTAACCCTTTGATCGCCCCTCACATGATCCCCTTCCTGCCCAGTGCCATTAGTACAGTGTCAGTGCTTTTTTTTTTAGCACTGATCACTGTATTGGTGTCACTGGGGATGTCAGTGACACCAAGTTAGTTCCTCCTCAGTGTCAGAATGTCTGCTGCAGTCCCGCTAAAAGTCGCTGATCGGCACCATTACTAGTAGAAAAAAAATCCCACTATATATACCGCCTTTTATAAACGCTATAACTTTCACGTAAACCAATTAATTTACGGATATTGGGATTTTTCTTAGCAAAGACATGGCGCAGAATACATTTTGGCCTATATTTATGATGAAATTTGATTTTTTAAAATTTTTTTACTGGACATGTTTAATGGCAAAGAAGTTCTCAAAATTGTCGGTCATTTTTTTGCTTATAGCGCAAAAAATAAAAAATGCACAGGTGATCAAATACCACCAAAAGAAAGCTCAATTCATGGGAAAAAAAGGACGTAAATTTCATTTGGGTGCAGCATTGCATGACCGCGCAATTGTCAGTTAAAGTAACGTAGAGCCATATCGTAAAAAGATGGCCTGATCAGGAGTGGGGGGGGATCCTCATGAGGGCAAGTGGTTAATAACCACAAACCTAAGCCAGGGGTGGGCAACTGTGGCCCTCCAGCTGTTGGTGAACTACAAGTCCCATCATGCCTCTGCCTTTGAGAGTCATGCTTGTAACTGTCAGTTTTGCAATGCCTCATGGGACTTGTAGTTCTACAACAGCTGGAGGGCCACAGTTGCCCACCCCTGACCTAAGCCATTCTGTACAACCCATCACCATTCCATGAGTTTTCACTTTTTCATCTCTATGAGGGTTACATTTTTGTTTCTCCTTTGATCACATGCATGGTCATACTACCAGGATATGGGTTCTGTTACTAAACATCTGACCAGGGGCGGACTGACCAATTGGAAACTCTGGCACTGCTCGAGGGCCCGGGGTCAGTAGGGGGCCCCATGAGATGCCCCTGGTACCTTTTTCATAGGCTTTTTTGAATTTGGGCAAGGACACAGGGGCCCCATGATCCCCTATTGCCCAGGGGCCCCATGAGTTGTCAGTCCGCCCCTGCATCTGACTATTAATGGACAAGTATGGGGTCTGATGTCCCAGTCTTTTTTGTGATATACAGTATACTGTCCAAACTTCCATAACTGCGATCACTCTGTTGTGTTCACTAAAAACATTCAACGGCAATATATTGAAACAGAAACTGAAAACGATAATCATTGACTATGACTGGTTGCTTCTCCCAGCAACCTGTACGGGGGGGTGATCACATTGGTTTGATACCATTCACAGGAGAGTAACTGCCATTTGCAGCTTTTGCTTTCAATGTCTATTAGAAGGAGAGAAAACCTGATAGCTTATCACACTAAAGTTATGGTAACATCTTCTCGTTCTGCCATGTGATACGTTCAGTGGCTGTCAGCGTATGCTGCTATCTGGAACACAGCTTCCACCCACGGCAAGCTGCTGATTACGACGATAACTGACATCACAGCTCCCATATAAGAAAACAAAGAGGCAGCACATCACCCACCTAACAAGGCAGACGCGTAACGAGTGTGTGATGTACGTGACCAGAGAAAAGGTCACAAACAGCCCCAGAAGGGCGCCACATCTCCAGCTAATAAGCCTTCACCAATAATAGATATAATCAGGTTCTGGACCACTGTAACGCTATGTTACAGGGTAATAAGACACTCGGGAGCCGGGTTACCGTAATAAGATATTACAGGGTAATAAGACACTCGGGAGCCGGGTTACTGTAATAAGATATTACAGGGTAATAAGACACTCAGGAGCCGGGTTACTGTAATAAGATATTACAGGGGGAATAAGACACTCAGGAGCCGGGTTACCGTAATAAGATATTACAGGGGAATAAGACACTCGGGAGCCGGGTTACCTTAATAAGATATTACAGGGGAATAAGACACTCGGGAGCCGGGTTACCGTAATATGATATTACAGGGGTAATAAGACACTCGGGAGCCGGGTTACTGTAATAAGATATTACAGGGGGAATAATACACTCGGGAGCCGGGTTACCGTAATAAGATATTACAGGGGGAATAAGACACTCGGGAGCCGGGTTACCGTAATAAGATATTACAGGGGGAATAAGACACTCGGGAGCCGGGTTACCGTAATAAGATATTACAGGGGGAATAAGACACTCGGGAGCCGGGTTACCGTAATAAGATATTACAGGGGGAATAAGACACTCAGGAGCCGGGTTACTGTAATAAGATATTACAGGGGAATAAGACACTCGGGAGCCGGGTTACTGTAATAAGATATTACAGGGTAATAAGACACTCGGGAGCCGGGTTACCGTAATAAGATATTACAGGGGGAATAAGACACTCGGGAGCCGGGTTACTGTAATAAGATATTACGGGGGAATAAGACACTCGGGAGCCGGGTTACCGTAATAAGATATTACAGGGGAATAAGACACTCGGGAGCCGGGTTACCGTAATAAGATATTACAGGGGTAATAAGACACTCGGGAGCCGGGTTACCGTAATAAGATATTACAGGGGAATAAGACACTCGGGAGCAGGGTTACCGTAATAAGATATTACAGGGGTAATAAGACACTCGGGAGCCGGGTTACCGTAATAAGATATTACAGGGGAATAAGACACTCGGGAGCCGGGTTACCGTAATAAGATATTACAGGGGAATAAGACACTCGGGAGCCGGGTTATCGTAATAAGATATTACAGGGGTAATAAGACACTCGGGAGCCGGGTTACCGTAATAAGATATTACAGGGGTAATAAGACACTCGGGAGCCGGGTTACCATAATAAGATATTACAGGGGGAATAAAACACTCGGGAGCCGGGTTACCGTAATAAGATATTACGGGGGGAATAATACACTCAGGAGCCGGGTTACCGTAATAAGATATTACAGGGGGAATAAGACACTCGGGAGCCGGGTTACCGTAATAAGATATTACAGGGGAATAATACACTCAGGAGCCGGGTTACCGTAATAAGATATTACAGGGGTAATAAGACACTCAGGAGCCGGGTTACTGTAATAAGATATTACAGGGGAATAAGACACTCGGGAGCCGGGTTACCGTAATAAGATGTTACAGGGGGAATAAGACACTCGGGAGCCGGGTTACCGTAATAAGATGTTACAGGGTAATAAGACACTCAGGAGCCGGGTTACCGTAATAAGATATTACAGGGGTAATAAGACACTCGGGAGTCGGGTTACCGTAATAAGATATTACAGGGGTAATAAGACACTCGGGAGCCGGGTTACCGTAATAAGATATTACAGGGGAATAAGACACTCGGGAGCCGGGTTACTGTAATAAGATATTACGGGGGGAATAATACACTCAGGAGCCGGGTTACTGTAATAAGATATTACAGGGGGAATAAGACACTCGGGAGCCGGGTTACCATAATAAGATATTACAGGGGGGAATAAGACACTCGGGAGCCGGGTTACCGTAATAAGATATTACAAGGGGAATAAGACACTCGGGAGCCGGGTTACAGTAATAAGATATTACAGGGGGAATAAGACACTCGGGAGCCAGGTTACCGTAATAAGATATTACAGGGGTAATAAGACACTCGGGAGCCGGGTTACCGTAATAAGATATTACAGGGGTAATAAGACACTCAGGAGCCTGGTTACTGTAATAAGATATTACAGGGGAATAAGACACTCGGGAGCCGGGTTACCGCAATAAGATATTACAGGGGGAATAAGACACTCGGGAGCCGGGTTACCGTAATAAGATATTACAGGGGGAATAAGACACTCGGGAGCCGGGTTACCGTAATAAGATATTACAGGGGTAATAAGACACTCTGGAGCCGGGTTACCGTAATAAGATATTACAGGGGTAATAAGACTCTCGGGAGCCGGGTTACCATAATAAGATATTACAGGGGGAATAAAACACTCGGGAGCCGGGTTACTGTAATAAGATATTACGGGGGGAATAATACACTCAGGAGTCGGGTTACCGTAATAAGATATTACAGGGGGAATAAGACACTCGGGAGCCGGGTTACTGTAATAAGATATTACAGGGGGAATAAGACACTCGGGAGTCGGGTTACTGTAATAAGATATTACAGGGTAATAAGACACTCGGGAGCCGGGTTACCGTAAGAAGATATTACAGGGGTAATAAGACACTCGGGAGCCGGGTTACCGTAATAAGATATTACAGGGTAATAAGACACTCGGGAGCCGGGTTACCGCAATAAGATATTACAGGGGGAATAAGACACTCTGGAGCCGGGTTACCGTAATAAGATATTACAGGGTAATAAGACACTCCGGAGCCGGGATGTTAGGAGATATTACAGGGGGATAAGACACTCGGGAGCCGGGATGTTAGGAGATATTACAGGGGGATAAGACACTCGGGAGCCGGGATGTTAGGAGATATTACAGGGGGATAAGACACTCAGGAGCCGGGATGTTAGGAGATATTACAGGGGTAATAGGACACTCAGAAGCCGGGATGTTAGGAGATATTACAGGGGTAATGGGACACTCAGGAGCTGGGATGTTAGGAGATATTACAGGGGTAATAGGACACTCAGAAGCCGGGATGTTAGGAGATATTACAGGGGTAATGGGACACTCAGGAGCTGGGATGTTAGGAGATATTACAGGGGTAATGGGACGCTGTGCAGTTAATACAACATTATAGGTGTTAGCAGGAAATACTGGAGGAAGGTTACATTCAATCTATTAATTATGGGTGTTGCCTGTATGTGCTGCACCTCATGTATGTGAGGCAGGCGGGTGTAGAGGGTGTAGACACAGGGGGTGTAGAACGCACTCGGTGACCTTGTAGGATCTATGATTGGGAAATATTTGCGCATATGGTGAAAGCAGCTCACAGGGACTGTTTCCTTTAAAGTTCAGACACAGCACACACGCCTGTATACAGGAAACAGCAGTGTCTGGAAATGTCAGGATCACTGAGTTCACATACAGTCATACCATACACTTCTATGATATGTATTTCTGCAGATTCATAGACTATAAAAGTCAAATTCTCTACAAGGGAAATGTTCCAAGACAGATGCAGTTTTTGTGTTTTGTAGAAAGTTCTGTCCATCATATTCCACTAACATTTTCCTGAGCTATAGGGGATTATCTGCATTGAAGTAGATGCAATTATGACATGAATAAATGGCAATCTTGCCGTATTGGAAGGATTTTTGCCCATCTTCTGTGTAAAACTGTAGCGCTCTGAGCAGGCATATGCATTTAGATCAACTTGAACTCTAGGAAAATATGTTTTTTTTTTCAATATTCTTCCTAAAGGGAATTAAAACAAAAAAGTGTCTCTGGCTGCAATACTCATCTACTCTCTAGCGCTACCCCCGCAGTCATTCTTTTCCACCACTAGATGTCCTCAGAGTTCTGGGTTGTACTATGCTGGGCTGAGGACAGGCGGTAAGTGTAGGGAGTCATGGGCCTTCCCCTTGAGGGAGAGTAACTATGGTACCCTATACTCTCAATAATGCTGACGTCATCACGTTAATGCTACTCTCTGCAACACTACGTACTGCCCAGCGCCGTAGAAGATTTGAATTTACTCCTGTGTGTCCTGTGACCGGCCTAAAAAAAAATCAAGTACATTTTCGTATATAGAGAAACACAAAAAATACTGCTGGGGAGCCTCTAGGGGGAGGGGAGAAGGGGGGAAACTGGGAAAGGAAAGTTGGGTTCTTGCAACCGAGTAAGGTTTTTTAACATGATTGTTTGTCTCTTGAACACAAATCTTTAAATTGCATGTCAGCTTTTCCCAAACAGGGAGCAGTTTGGATTTGCCCAGGGTGTCACAAGCACTGGATGCAGTTTGCCCTCAATAATGCGTTGCCATGGTGTGGGCGGGCCACTGCCAGCACCATGACAACCAATGATGCTTTCAGGATGCATGGCGTCAGTTGTTGCTGTGTTGATGGCAGTTTGCCCACTTGCAATGGCAATGCTAGAAGCTGTTCCAGGGCAAGCTGCATGCAGTGCTGCTCCCACCATTGGAGAGAGGATGTAGGGAGACTCTGTGATGGGGGGACTCTGATGTGATGAGGGGCTGTCATATATAGTGGGGCCTCTGATGATGGGAAGACTCTGAATTGAAGGGGGGAACTAAGATGTGATGGGGGGACCTCTGTTGTGACGGGGAACCTCTGACATGAAGGGCAGGCTCTAACATGAAGAGGGGACTCTGATATAATGGGGAGGGGACTCTGACATGAAGGAAGGACTCTGACATGATAGGGGACCTTTCATGTGATGGGAAGACCCTGACATGAAGGGCGGGCAATGATATGAAGGGGGAAACTGATGTGATGAGGGCTTTTGGAGTGAAGGATTGAACTCTAACATGAAGGATGGACTCTGAGGTGAAGAGGGACGTTGATGTGACGGTAAACCTCTGACATGATGGGGGAGCTCTGATGTGAAGGACAGATATGAATGAGGGAACTCTGACATGAAGTAGGGATTCTGATGGGATGTGGAACCTCTGATGTGATGGGGACGTCCGGTGTGAAGGATTGGACTCTAACATGAAGGGGGGACCTCTAAAGTGATGGAGGCCTCTGGAGTGAAGGGTTGGACTCTGATGTCAAGGGGCACTCTGATGTGATGTGGGGACCTCTAATGTAAGGGGAGGATTCTGATGTGAAGTTAGTAGGATGTTGTGTATATATTCCCAGGCTCAGTTTTCCCATTATAAGTAACATTTATGTTTTTTACATTTATGACTTGGGTGCCTCAAGATTTTGCATACTTTTAAAGGGGGCGGAACCTGAAAAAAGGTTGATAAATGCTGGTATAAGGTAAACCTAAAATTCCAAACTCTCTTACTGCATTTCTCTGCCCCTGTTATAGCCTCTTCTTTATGCATAATCTAGTCCTACCAAATACCCAGCCATTGTGCCAGTTATTCCCTTCATTCCAGGCTTCCTATGGTTACTGACCACGCAAACCACAACAGCAGCCCTGTGTTAATGTGGTCACTTTGCATCCCTTCTCCTTTCTGTGGGACTTGTTGGGAATGCAACAGCATGTACTATATAGCATTGTGTGTTAATATCACTTGACCAGTAGATGGCACTGTACACTAAGGTTACTAGTTGTGCATATGTGTAAAACTTGTTGGTTCTCTTTTTCTTCTCTTCCTCTCTTCAAAACCAAGATGTCTGCTGAAATGTGTTCTGTATGTTTGCAACTTAAGCCACACAAGTAAAACAGAGTTCTGCCTCATCACAAGCTACCAGTGTCTTCTCTAACACATAACCAACAGGACTCACAGGACTCTGTGCCGACATACGGAGTGCCTACAGTCCTGTATTCAGCCCACAGGCTAGCACACCCCCTGTCCAGCCCTACAGACTGCAGATCCCAAGCGATTGTTAATAGGAGACTCCTCCCCCTCTCTTCAGAACTCGGGAAGAAAGAAGGGATTTATTGGTCACATGACAGCCACTAAAAAAGAAGCCAAATAGATATTTTAACTGCATTTTTGGTCATTTGATATGGCATGTTAAAAAAAGAATGAATGTGAACAGGATTACATAGACTGAAAAGTTTATATACACTTTAAGAGCTGGTTCATGAATGCAGTGTTAATCTGTACCTATCATCTGGGAAGTACTGTGATCCTTGTGGGAGGTAATACATACCTGAATGTGTTAAAGCTGGATAAACAATGTACGGAACAATGTACGATATTGAGCTGGTGCATGAGACAGACAAAATTTGCTTTATTTGTGGCCCCTCCCACCTGACAACCTTAGATTGAGCCAGGTGGAAAATTTTGGCCCGAACAGCAGCTGCATCTAATCAAATGCAGTCACTGTTTGGGTTTTTTGAAAGCTGGGAAGGTTTAGGAGGGGTGTCTATGGGAAGGTTTAGGAGGGGTGTCTATGGGAAGGTTTAGGAGGGTGTCTATGGGAAGGTTTAGGAGGGGTGTCTATGGGAAGGTTTAGGAGGGGTGTCTATGGGAAGGTTTAGGAGGGTGTCTATGGGAAGGTTTAGGAGGGTGTCTATGGGAAGGTTTAGGAGGGCTGTCTATGGGAAGGTTTAGGAAGGGTGTCTATGGGAAGGTTTAGGAGGGGTGTCTATGGGAAGGTTTAGGAGGGTGTCTGTGGGAAGGTTTAGGAGGGTGTCTGTGGGAAGGTTTAGGAGGGGTGTCTATGGGAAGGTTTAGGAGGGGTGTCTATGGGAAGGTTTAGGAGGGTGTCTATGGGAAGGTTTAGGAGGGGGGTCTATGGGAAGGTTTAAGAAGGGTGTCTGTGGGAAGGTTTAGGAGGGGTGTCTGTGGGAAGGTTTAGGAGGGTGTCTATGGGAAGGTTTAGTAGGGGGGTCTATGGGAAGGTTTAAGAAGGGTGTCTGTGGGAAGGTTTAAGAAGGGTGTCTGTGGGAAGGTTTAGGAGGGGTGTCTACGGGAAGGTTTAGGAGGGTGTCTGTGGGAAGGTTTAGGAGGGGTGTCTGTGGGAAGGTTTAGGAGGGTGTCTGTGGGAAGGTTTAGGAGGGGTGTCTACGGGAAGGTTTAGGAGGGTGTCTACGGGAAGGTTTAGGAGGGGTGTCTACGGGAAGGTTTAGGAGGGGTGTCTACGGGAAGGTTTAGGAGGGGTGTCTACGGGAAGGTTTAGGAGGGGTGTCTACGGGAAGGTTTAGGAGGTTGTCTACGGGAAGGTTTAGGAGAGTGTCTACGGGAAGGTTTAGGAGGGGTGTCTACGGGAAGGTTTAGGAGGGGTGTCTACGGGAAGGTTTAGGAGGGTGTCTACGGGAAGGTTTAGGAGGGTGTCTACGGGAAGGTTTAGGAGGGTGTCTATGGGAAGGTTTAGGAGGGGGGTCTATGGGAAGGTTTAGGAGGGGTGTCTATGGGAAGGTTTAGGAGGGGTGTCTATGGGATGGTTTAGGAGGGGGGTCTCTGGGAAGGTTTAGGAGGGGTGTCTATGGGAAGGTTTAGGAGGGTGTCTATGGGAAGGTTTAGGAGGGTGTCTGTGGGAAGGTTTAGGAGGGGTGTCTGTGGGAAGGTTTAGGAGGGGTGTCTGTGGGAAGGTTTAGGAGGGGTGTCTACGGGAAGGTTTAGGAGGGTGTCTACGGGAAGGTTTAGGAGGGGTGTCTACGGGAAGGTTTAGGAGGGGTGTCTACGGGAAGGTTTAGGAGGGGTGTCTACGGGAAGGTTTAGGAGGTTGTCTACGGGAAGGTTTAGGAGGGTGTCTACGGGAAGGTTTAGGAGGGGTGTCTACGGGAAGGTTTAGGAGGGGTGTCTACGGGAAGGTTTAGGAGGGTGTCTACGGGAAGGTTTAGGAGGGTGTCTACGGGAAGGTTTAGGAGGGTGTCTACGGGAAGGTTTAGGAGGGGGGTCTACGGGAAGGTTTAGGAGGGGTGTCTACGGGAAGGTTTAGGAGGGGTGTCTACGGGAAGGTTTAGGAGGGGTGTCTATGGGAAGGTTTAGGAGGGGGGTCTCTGGGAAGGTTTAGGAGGGGTGTCTATGGGAAGGTTTAGGAGGGTGTCTGTGGGAAGGTTTAGGAGGGGTGTCTGTGGGAAGGTTTAGGAGGGGTGTCTGTGGGAAGGTTTAGGAGGGGTGTCTACGGGAAGGTTTAGGAGGGTGTCTACGGGAAGGTTTAGGAGGGGTGTCTACGGGAAGGTTTAGGAGGGGTGTCTACGGGAAGGTTTAGGAGGGGTGTCTACGGGAAGGTTTAGGAGGGTGTCTACGGGAAGGTTTAGGAGGGTGTCTACGGGAAGGTTTAGGAGGGTGTCTACGGGAAGGTTTAGGAGGGTGTCTACGGGAAGGTTTAGGAGGGGGGTCTATGGGAAGGTTTAGGAGGGGTGTCTATGGGAAGGTTTAGGAGGGGTGTCTATGGGATGGTTTAGGAGGGGGGTCTCTGGGAAGGTTTAGGAGGGGTGTCTATGGGAAGGTTTAGGAGGGTGTCTATGGGAAGGTTTAGGAGGGTGTCTGTGGGAAGGTTTAGGAGGGGTGTCTGTGGGAAGGTTTAGGAGGGGTGTCTGTGGGAAGGTTTAGGAGGGGTGTCTACGGGAAGGTTTAGGAGGGTGTCTACGGGAAGGTTTAGGAGGGGTGTCTACGGGAAGGTTTAGGAGGGGTGTCTACGGGAAGGTTTAGGAGGGGTGTCTACGGGAAGGTTTAGGAGGTTGTCTACGGGAAGGTTTAGGAGGGGTGTCTACGGGAAGGTTTAGGAGGGGTGTCTACGGGAAGGTTTAGGAGGGGTGTCTACGGGAAGGTTTAGGAGGGTGTCTACGGGAAGGTTTAGGAGGGTGTCTACGGGAAGGTTTAGGAGGGTGTCTACGGGAAGGTTTAGGAGGGGGGTCTACGGGAAGGTTTAGGAGGGGTGTCTATGGGAAGGTTTAGGAGGGGTGTCTATGGGAAGGTTTAGGAGGGGGGTCTCTGGGAAGGTTTAGGAGGGGTGTCTATGGGAAGGTTTAGGAGGGTGTCTGTGGGAAGGTTTAGGAGGGGTGTCTGTGGGAAGGTTTAGGAGGGGTGTCTGTGGGAAGGTTTAGGAGGGGTGTCTACGGGAAGGTTTAGGAGGGTGTCTACGGGAAGGTTTAGGAGGGGTGTCTACGGGAAGGTTTAGGAGGGGTGTCTACGGGAAGGTTTAGGAGGGGTGTCTACGGGAAGGTTTAGGAGGGTGTCTACGGGAAGGTTTAGGAGGGTGTCTACGGGAAGGTTTAGGAGGGTGTCTACGGGAAGGTTTAGGAGGGGTGTCTATGGGAAGGTTTAGGAGGGGTGTCTATGGGAAGGTTTAGGAGGGGGGTCTCTGGGAAGGTTTAGGAGTGGTGTCTATGGGAAGGTTTAGGAGGGGGGTCTATGGGAAGGTTTAGGAGGGGGGTCTCTGGGAAGGTTTAGGAGGGGGGTCTACGGGAAGGTTTAGGAGGGGTGTCTACGGGAAGGTTTAGGAGGGGTGTCTACGGAAAGGTTTAGGAGGGGTGTCTACGGGAAGGTTTAGGAGGGGTGTCTACGGGAAGGTTTAGGAGGGGTGTCTACGGGAAGGTTTAGGAGGGCGTCTACGGGAAGGTTTAGGAGGGCTGTCTATGGGAAGGTTTAGGAGGGTGTCTATGGGAAGGTTTAGGAGGGGTCTCTATGGGAAGGTTTAGGAGGGTGTCTATGGGAAGGTTTAGGAGGGGTGTCTATGGGAAGGTTTAGGAGGGGTGTCTATGGGAAGGTTTGGGAGGGGTGTCTATGGGAAGGTTTGGGAGGGGTGTCTATGGGAAGGTTTAGGAGGGGTGTCTATGGGAAGGTTTGGGAGGGGTGTCTATGGGAAGGTTTAGGAGGGGTGTCTATGGGAAGGTTTGGGAGGGGTGTCTATGGGAAGGTTTGGGAGGGGTGTCTATGGGAAGGTTTAGGAGGGGTGTCTATGGGAAGGTTTGGGAGGGGTGTCTATGGGAAGGTTTAGGAGGGGTGTCTATGGGAAGGTTTGGGAGGGGTGTCTATGGGAAGGTTTAGGAGGGGTGTCCTAATACTTTTTGCAATATAGTGTATATCTGATAATATACTAGGTCCACTTCTATCATTTTTAAATGGGTCTAAAATGTTTTTGGTACCTGGCCTGTAATATTGCGGTCAGTATTTAGCTGAGCATTGCCGTCTTGCTTGCCATATTCCTGGGAACTACAATTTATTGCTGATCACCGGACAAAAGTCGTAGCTTCCCCAAATGTATCTCTTTGTTTAATCTTCTTATATCTTCAATCCTGCAATGAACATTTCTTCTTCTGTAAGCCACAGTTCCTCAGAAACCTTCGCTGCCCAAGGTGTGAAAAAAGTGGCTCGGGTGACGGTTGGATGATTCCGGTCCTGCTGGTTTCTGTTTACAAAAGCAATTCAGGTTTCTGGAAAGGATGCAAGTAAAATATATAGTTTTCCTGTGAACTCGTACTTTTATATACCTATATATTTGGTCACTGAAGTGGAACCAAACCCTCCTATCCTTTCCAGCCATCTTAGCCTCTGTTTGAACTGCAGTTGTTGTGGAGCTTCACATGTGATCACATATGACAGCAGACATTTAATGGCTTGACAATTCAGCTGAGAGCACAAGCAACTGTGACAATTATCATTGACAGCATGTCTTGAATGTGACTGTTTTGGGGCACCTATAAACGGGTGGGTTTAGTTCCACTTTAATATGGTGAAATATTACTGGGTATTGCTATTACTGGCCAGTTATCTGCTACTGATCATCCTGCGAAGCAGACTCTTCACACTTCTGCTTTGTAAATTCTCTCACGATTATACATTTTTTTATGCGGTCATGGTATTTTTTTTAGCACTTTTTTTTGCCACGTATTTTAAAGGACATGCATGCAAAATTCTGTTGAAAAAAACTGTTGAAAACATACCGATAAAACATGTAAAAGTATGTTAAAATGGGTATATCTAAAGTCAGATCTTTTTTTAGTTTTGGATTGAGTCTTCACAGTTTTTACATTTCATGCGTCAAAGGACACTGCTTTTAGAGATGAACTCCAGCCTTCAGTCTTGAACAGTTGTACTGGCTCCTCTCCTGGACTGAAATTGCTTACTATGATTTCACTGCACACTGTGAGCTTTTCTCAGTGTGCATTAGAAGCTGCTGCAAGTCAGACAGAGCACAGGGGCAGGGTGGTGTGATGTTTTCAGGAAGCTGGTGGCACCCTGGTGGCCCCTCCCATCAACCAGGATCTGTCTGCATTATATAGGGAAGCATAGAAACCCAGTGATGACATTTCTGGGTCTAAAATAGGGTGTGTAATGAAAATGAAAAGGTTTTATGCAAAAATGTCATCAGCACGTTGATGAAGGGGGTGGGGGGGGGGAGGACCAGGGAAGGTAAAATATAAACTGACAAACTTCAGCTTAAATGGACATGCATGCAGAGTGCATATTTGGCACCCTCTCCTTGTGAACACCATGCTTGTGCATTCTGTATTCCACACCACCTCATTACATATTTAATGACTGTGCATTTTCTATCCTCATTCCATATACCATGCTTGTGTATTCTCTATTCTATACTGTCTCATTCCATATACCATGCTTGTGTGTTCTCCATTCCACACCGCCTCATTCCATATACCATGCTTGTGTATTCTCTATTCTATACTGTCTCATTCCATATACCATGCTTGTGTGTTCTCTATTCTATACTGCCTCATTCCATATACCATGCTTGTGTGTTCTCCATTCCACACCTACCCATTCCATATACCATGCTTGTGTGTTCTCCATTCCACACCTACCCATTCCATATACCATGCTTGTGTGTTCTCTATTCTATACTGTCTCATTCCATATACCATGCTTGTGTGTTCTCCATTCCACACCGCCTCATTCCATATACCATGCTTGTGTGTTCTCCATTCCACACCGCCTCATTCCATATACCATGCTTGTGTGTTCTCTATTCTATACCGCCTCATTCCATATACCATGCTTGTGTGTTCTCCATTCCACACCGCCTCATTCCATATACCATGCTTGTGTGTTCTCCATTCCACACCTACCCATTCCATATACCATGCTTGTGTGTTCTCTATTCTATACTGTCTCATTCCATATACCATGCTTGTGTGTTCTCCATTCCACACCTGCCCATTCCATATACCATGCTTGTGTGTTCTCTATTCTATACTGTCTCATTCCATATACCATGGTTGTGTGTTCTCTATTCCACACCTACCCATTTCATATACCATGCTTGTGTGTTCTCTATTCTATACCATCTCATTCCATATACCATGCTTGTGTGTTCTCCATTCCACACCGCCTCATTCCATATACCATGCTTGTGTGTTCTCTATTCTATACTGTCTCATTCCATATACCATGCTTGTGTGTTCTCTATTCTATACTGTCTCATTCCATATACCATGCTTGTGTGTTCTCTATTGTATACCGCCTCATTCCATATACCATGCTTGTGTGTTCTCCATTCCACACCTACCCATTCCATATACCATGCTTGTGTGTTCTCCATTCCACACCGCCTCATTCCATATACTATGATTGTGTGTTCTCCATTCCACACCTGCCCATTCCATATACCATGCTTGTGTGTTCTCCATTCCACACCACCTCATTCCATATACCATGCTTGTGTGTTCTCCATTCCACATTGCCTCATTCCATATACCATGCTTGTGTGTTCTCCATTCCACATTGCCTCATTCCATATACCATGCTTGTGTGTTCTCTATTGTATACCGTCTCATTCCATATACCATGCTTGTGTGTTCTCCATTCCACACTGCCTCATTCTGTACACTTTGCTGTACATTCCTTATTCTGCACCAACCTTACAGGCCCAGCAGCTCTAATGTGTCTGGGTGTGCCAGAACTGGGGGGTCAAATGTCTGGACAGGGGCACAATTCATTGCTTCCCATAGGTGCCATTCACCATAGATACGCCTCTGGTTCTAGCCCTTCCACACAATCCAAAATGGAAAAAAAGTGTTGGTTTTAGATACATTTCAATGATGCATATTTGTTTTTACAAGTAGTATTACACATACTTAAAGAAGAGTTCCAGTCAAAGTATAAAAAAATAAAAGTTAGCAGCTACAAAAACGTTAGCTGCTGACTTTTAAAAAACAGCCACTTACCTGTCCCACGATCCTGCAGTGTGTCCCCCGCAGCCCAATTCATCAGCCATCTAGTGTCCCTGGCGCCAGCATCTTCAGTGTGGGCACCCAGCTGTGACAGCTTGCGGCTTCACAGCCGGGTGCCCACTGCGCATGCGCGAGTAGTACTGCGCTTTCTGAATGATCCTGTGTCCCAGAAGAGTATGGGGGGGACAACTTCAACTTCTGATCGCCTAGGCCTAGGTCTCCAAACTTTCCTAAAAAAAGGCCCAGTTTAGTATCCTTCGAACTTTAAAAGGGCCAGACAGTGGCCCATAGGAGTAGAAAATGGCCTAGTTTCGATGATAATGCCCCATTATTGGTGTCAGTGGAAGGAATAGTGCCCAATTGTTGGTGTCAGTGGGAGGAATAATGCTCCATTATTGGTGTCAGTGCAAGGAATAGTGCCCCATTGTTGGTGTCAGTGGGAGGAATAGTGCCCCATCATTGGTATCCGTGGGAGGAATAGTGCCCCATTATTGCTGTCAGTGGGAGGAATAATGCTCCATTATTGGTGTCAGTGGGAGGAATAGTGCCCCATTATTGGTGTCAGTGGGAGGAATAGTGCCCCATTGTTGGGGTCAGTGGGAGGAATAGTGCCCCATTGTTGGGGTCAGTGGGAGGAATAATGCTCCATTATTGGTGTCAGTGGGAGGAATAGTGCCCCATTATTGGTTGCAGTGGGAGGAATAGTGCCCCATTATTGGTGTCAGTGGGAGGAATAGTGCCCCATTGTTGGGGTCAGTGGGAGGAATAGTGCCCCATCATTGGTATCAGTGGGAGGAATAGTGCCCCATTATTGGTGTCAGTGGGAGGAATAATGCTCCAATATTGGTGTCAGTGGAAGGAATAGTGCCCCATTATTGGTGTCAGTGGGAGGAATAGTGCCCCATTGTTGGGGTCAGTGGGAGGAATAGTGCCCCATTATTTGTGTCAGTGGGAGGAATAGTGCCCCATTGTTGGGGTCAGTGGGAGGAATAGTGCCCAATTGTTGGTGTCAGTGGGAGGAATAATGCTCCATTATTGGTGTCAGTGCAAGGAATAGTGCCCCATTGTTGGTGTCAGTGGGAGGAATAGTGCCCCATCATTGGTATCCGTGGGAGGAATAGTGCCCCATTATTGCTGTCAGTGGGAGGAATAATGCTCCATTATTGGTGTCAGTGGGAGGAATAGTGCCCCATTATTGGTGTCAGTGGGAGGAATAGTGCCCCATTGTTGGGGTCAGTGGGAGGAATAGTGCCCCATTGTTGGGGTCAGTGGGAGGAATAATGCTCCAATATTGGTGTCAGTGGAAGGAATAGTGCCCCATTTTTGGGGTCAGTGGGAGGAATAGTGCCCCATTGTTGGTGTCAGTGGGAGGAATAGTGCCCCATTATTGGTGTCAGTGGGAGGAATAGTGCCCCATTTTTGGGGTCAGTGGGAGGAATAGTGCCCCATTGTTGGGGTCAGTGGGAGGAATAGTGCCCCATTATTGGTGTCAGTGGGAGGAATAGTGCCCCATTGTTGGGGTCAGTGGGAGGAATAGTGCCCCATTATTGGTATCAGTGGAAGGAATAGTGCCCCATTGTTGGGGTCAGTGGAACGATTAGTGCCCCATTGTTGGGGTCAGTGGAAGGAATAGTGCCCCATCACAGGTGTCAGTGGGAGGAATAATCCTCAATCATTGGTGTCCAGGGGAGGAATAGTGCCCCACTATTGGTATCAGTGGCAGGAATTATGCTCCACTATTAATGTCAATGGGAGGAATAAAGCCCCGAGGGCCAGATAAAGGCAAGCAAAGCACTGCATCTAGCCCGTGGGCCACAGCTTGGAGACCACTGGCCTAGGCAATCGCAGCAGAAGTGGGAGAGGGTACCTGTCAATTTCGGGTAACCGCTCCCCCCCTCTCCCCAAAGGTGCCAATCCTTAACAGGGAGCGGGACAAGTCCTTAGTGCCCATTCACATATATGCGGATTAGATGCAGTTTGACCCGCATCCAATCCATATGACGTGAAATAACATTGCTTCCTATGGTGCCTGTTCACGTATGTCCAGTGCACTCTCGGTGCAGATTCAGCCCGGGTTCACACTTGTGCGGTGCAACATACCGCATGTGATTCGCTCAGGAACCGCACCGCATTCCTGTGCAAATCGCATGCGAAATTCTGTGTGGTGCGCACCGCATTTACACAAAAGTATCGTTTTTTGGTCTGCACTAGAATCGGATCACATGGGTGTGATCCAATTCTGTCCATCGCACCGCGTTTTGAAAATTGATTTTGGCGTATCATTAACTTAACCCCTTGGCGCCAGTGCCTCCCGGCCTTTTAAGAGTTTCAGAAGCCGGGAGGCGGGGCGGGGTTTAGGGTCATGTGACCGCCGTGACACGCCGTCACAGCGGTCACATGATCTCGAAAGGTTCTGATCGAAAGAGAAGATCGGGACCTTTCCGTGAGTACCGGACGTGTGCTGGGAGCGTGCAGGGCGTGCGCTCTCAGCACATATGTTTTTTTTAATTGCACACAAATGTGCGGACGCTCGCCGTCTAGGCCCAGATGTAGGGAGGCTGCACATTTGCGTGCGGCCGGCGCCAAGAGGTTAAAATACACACCCGCAATGGTTTGTGTGAACGGGGTGCGATTATGATGCAGTGCGGAAATCGCAAAGAAAACGGTGCAAATTTCGCCCTGCATCAGTGTGAACCCAGGCTCAGTGCGGTCTGAAAAAGAGTCCCGTCCAATTTCTGAGCAGTGCCCTCAGATTCAGGTGTGGATTCCAGGCTATTGACTTCTATAGGAACCTTTTCTAAACCTGACGTGTGAACAGGATAAGATCCAGAGCTGATCCTGTCCTGAACCTGAACTGAACCTGTGAACAACGACTGTATCAATTAGCTGTGAATTCAGTCCGCATCGCACGTGTGTGAATCAGAAGCGGAACTTCTCCTTTTGGGTGGAGCTCCGCTTTAAGTTCATTGCCGAGAAATGACCCTATAAATTGGCATATAATTTAAGATGAAATGCCTTTTTTTCTTTTTAATAGTAGACCCCTTACAGTAAATTGTAAATTTGAGACAAACTTGGAATAGTTAGTATCTTTCCTCTTTGGAATCCCCCCAGTGACTGTCATATGTAAAGGTGCCAAGAGGCGGCTCAACACACTTTTCAATGCTCTATCGCCACCATGTGGGAAGAAGTCACACTACAGTTGAAAAATAACCCGCAGAGCACTGTAATGGGGATGATTTACTAAAGGCAAATAGTCTGTGCAATGCGAGTGAAGTTGCTCTAGATCTGAGGGGAACATGCAAGGAAAATTAAAACAGCATTTTTGCTTGCACGTGATTAGATGATAGAAATCAGCAGAGCTTCCCATCAGATCTAGCACAAGTACACTTGCAATGCACAGACTATTTGCCTTTAGTAAATCAACCCCAATGTGCATTATTTATTTTTTAACCTCCCTGGCGGTATGATTATTTCCGATTTTTGGTGCTGAAAGCGGTACATTTTTTTTGCATGGAAATATGTATTTTTTTTATTGTAGTCTGTAATTTAGGAATAACTCCCTGAGATCTGTCCAAACAAGAGTCTAGTAAACATCCCGGGGATGATAAAACTTGAAACACGAAATCATAAATTATAATTTAATAAATACTCATAAAAAATAATAATATAATAGTAATACATTTAATTCAATAATATAATCAAACCAAAAACACTGAAATTTGAAATATAGCGCCAAGTTCGCACATCGCTGAGCAAAGTCGCAGAATCGTTTTCAGTGTCTGATGAGGAATTTCCCCCACGAATCATTATCACTCAATTCTGCAAGTGGTTCTGATTTACTATCGCTGTTCTCTAGCCGGTTTAAAACCGATTTTAACCTAAAGGGACGCTTTTTGGACGCCGTGGACTTTTCTAAGTTTCCAGGCAGAAAAAACAGTAAAAATGCAGGCAGGGCGCAGGACAAAGCACTCGGGACAAAATGTATGTGAAATGGTTTGATACAGGAATGTTTTGCTATGAAATAATCGTTTAAAAAAAAATGTCATTTTTTTAAAATTTTCAAATTTGCTGCCGGTTCCGGCGCCCGTACGTCCCGACGTCACAGGGACCGGAACATGGAAGCCAGATGCCAGTATCGGCCGGAGGAGATGGCCGGGGACGCTGCAGGGGACACATCACGGGAGCGAAGGACAAGGTAAGCGCTACAGGGAATCCCTGAGCAACGCCGCATGGTAAGCCCAAGTGTAGCTCGGGGTTACCGCTTTTGGTACTGAAACTTTACCCCGAGCTACACTCGGGAATACCGCCAGGGAGGTTAAAGCAGTATTACACCCCGGTCGACTTCACTGAAATCATGCGACTTCCAGTGAAGTTGCGCAATTTCAAAGTCGGATGGTATTCCGACTTGAGGTGCCACTTGTAAGACATCCGCAGCTTGTAAGTCACAGATGTCTATGGAAGTCACACCTAAAGTCATGCATGCACTACATTAGAAATCGGTGCGGCTCCGAACAAGTCGGAATCGCACCGATATGACCGCAGTAATTGTGGACAATAGGGTGTGACTTGCCATGCGATTTGCAAGTCGCTCCCGGTGTCATCATGGTCTTAAACCCAAAATCAAACATTTATTATATTGCAGTTTACCAATGAAGAGGTGATGGCTTCATTACTTTCCTTTATTAGGTGTTCTTTCTTCTATTTTCATCTGGTGATCCAGCCAACAACTCTGCTGTTTTCCAGAAGCACAATGTATCAGTTTACATGGGTGAGGCAAACCACTTGACACTGGCAGGGGTGATTGAAATGATCGCTGTGGGCAGCACAGTGGCTAAATGGTTAGCACTTCCGCCTGGCAGTACTAGAGTCGTTGGTTCGAATCCCAACCACTCCACCACCTGCCTGGAGTTTGCATGTTCTCCCTGTGCCTGCGTGGGTTTCCTCCCACACTCCAAAGACATGCTGGTAGGTTAATTGGCTCCTGTCTAAATTGTCCCTAGTATGTGTATGTATGAATGTGAGTTAGGGACCTTAGCTTGTACGCCCCTTTAGGGTTAGGGACTGGGTTTCCTCTGGGTACTCTGGTTTCCTCTGACATTCCAAAGAAATGCTGGTAGGTTAATTGGCTCCTGTCTAAATTGGCCCTAGTATGTGTATGTATGAATGTGAGTTAGGGACCTTATATTGTACGCCCCTTGAGGGTTAGGGACTGATGTGAATGTACAATGTATATGTAAAGTGCTGTGTAAACTGATGGCGCTATATAAGTACCTAAAATAAATAAATCTGCTTTTATTTATTCATGCAAAACCTTTATCCCAAAACAAAGAAAAACTGCTCTAAAGGATTATAATGAATTAGCTGGAGTTTAGCTTCAGTTTGTTTAGTGTATTTAAATCTGCTAATACATTTAACATTCCCTTCCCCCAAGGCTGATAATGCTGCTGTGCCTCCTGTGCTCATTCATCCAGAGCTGTGTCTCACGAATACAGGAGGTGTGTTACTGGCCGGATCAGCAGGTGAAAACAGGGAAAAACCCAAAGAAAAAAACGAATGCAGACCTCACATTTAATGATTGGTAAGCTGCAATATAATACATTTCTGGTTTTGGCCCGGGTTCACATATATGCGGTGCGGGATATCGCATGTGATTCGCACAGGAACCGCACCGCATTCCTGTGCATGAGAATTCTGTGTGGTGCGATTTGAGCCGTACATTTTGTATGGCTCAAATCGCATTGCAGCTGCGCCAAAAATGGTGCGATTTTTTTTTTTTTTTGGTCCGCACTAGAATTTGGATTGAATGGGTATTCACACCTATGCGATCCGATTCTCCACATCGCACCATGTTTTGCAAACCAATTTCAAGGTGTTGTTAACATACACACCCGCAGCGGTTCACATGAACGGGGTGCGATTGTGATGCGGTGCGGAATTTGCACAGAAACCGCTGCACATTCTGCATCAGTGTGAACCCGGGGCTTAAGTGTAGATGTATTCCAAAACTCAAAAGATAGCGAAAGAGGATAAATGACCAGAAGGAAGATCTATCTAAGTGTAGTAGTTGATATCAGAAGGTATAGAATAAAAAAAATTATATATATATATATATATATATATATATACACACATACACACATTTTTTTTTTGGTGCATCTCCTCAAATCTGGGGGATTTGGGAAGTCAATAAAGGATCCGGTTTGGGAGCTTGTGGGGCCTATGTCTGTCTCCAGGCAGGTAGACGGTGGATGGTCGCTCTCTGAATGATCATGTGCCTTGCAGTGACTGGATCCCATATGTGATATAGGAGAAAGTGTTCGCCCCAAAAAGAGAGTCCTGGTGTGATCAGCTGAGGCTCCTGTGATCGAAGAAAGAACTTGGGGGGAATGCGCATCAAAAGGTGAGTATTTATCGGTCAGATAATCAAATACACCAACGCGTTTTGTGGCTTCAAACATGGCGGCTTCATAAGGACAGGTGTAACAACACTTTTATATGCGGCCTTTGAGCTTTCTGAAGAGGTCATGTTGAGAAATTTGAAAGATTTTAGCAAAATGATGCCATTGGCCGCATAGCCAATGAAGGAAATGCCTTGGCACTGGAACAAGCATCCTGATTGGAAGATTTCCCCTCTATTCCTGTTTTGGGAAGAACTCAGAATTGTGGATATCCATTAATTTTGACTCCTACTGACAATGGTCACCGGGACAAATAGAGGAGTGGAGCTGCACCACAGGGGGACAGAGAGCAATAAAGACCCCACAGGGGGACAGAGAGCAATAAAGACCCCACAGGGGTTCCGACCCTTCCCTAACCAAAAATAATGCCGGCCATACATGGGTCGAAATTCAACTGATTTTTCGTCCGAAAATCGTACCTAAGAATAATTGTCCGATTTTCGCTCCGTTAGTGGGTCAACAGCAGCGGACGATTTTCGTGGTCCCTCCGCTTTTCGGTAATCGGGCATGTTGGAAAATTTGTGAAAAACTACCAATTTTCAACTCAATGATGGTAAAATCATACGATCGTTTTCCCGAAAATATGCACGTGAGCTGTGACCTGGAAGGAACAGAAGTTTCCCGTTATATGGGGTGAACTTTATGACTTGGTCGGCCGATTTTCTAAATCACTGATGGCGCCATCGGATTACCGAGCAAATTTTGAGTTTCAGACGAAAAATCGTTTGGAATTCGACCCATGTATGGCCTGCATAAGAAATTATTATGATACAGGATTTATATAGCGCCAACAGTTTGCTCAGCGCTTTACAATATAACGGAAGACAATACAGTTCAATACAAGAGGGATAGGAGGGCCTGTTCCTGGGAGCTTACAATCTAAGATGAAATGAAACCAATAGATACAGCCAGGGGCAGACTGACCATTTGGAAACTTGGGCACTGCGAGGGCCCGGGGTCAGTAGGGGGCCCCCATGAGATGCCCCTGGTACTTTTTTCATAGGCTTTTTTGAGTTTGGGCAAGGACACAGGGGCCCCAAGATCCCCTATTGCCCAGGGGCCCCATGAGTTGTCAGTCCGCCCCTGATTACAGTTTAGATTCATGGATACAAAGCGGATTTGCCAAGTACTGCTATGCCGATTTGCACTGAAGAGCTGAATCAGGAACTGTATTCTGTTGCTACTCAGAACTCCAGGCCGGGCTCCACTGAGGACTGGAATCTGACTGTATGCTTTATTAGCACCACCTTGTGGTTTAACTTATTAGAGCGCATACAATACTTTTCTTTCGTGCGGTTAGGTTTTTTTTGCATGACGTGTTTCTATTCGGGTGACCTATGTTCACAGAGCGCAATACAAATCAGATAGAGGCTGTCTGTGAAAGTTCTCATTGATCCCGCTCTGAGGAAGGGGGGTTTCACCCCCGAAACACGTAAGCTGTGCCCTGATGGACGTGCTTCTGGCGGCTTGTTTGACTTACACGCATTTGACCATTTGCCTTTGTGAGCAGTTTGGCGTTCTTTATCTATTCAGTAAAGTCTTCTGATAATGCACGAGGCTGACGCGCTTTATGTTTGTCCTCATTTATCCAGGTCTTCGTAGTTACTCACATGCAACGTGACTTGCTCAGTAATGCTGAAGACCTTTCATGGCTGAAATAAACTACAGGAGCTTCAAGAGCTAAAGAGGAACTGGTTTGAGGAGGATCCAAGGGTATTCCCCGTACCAGGACAGGTAGAAGAGGGGACAGAACGCAATAAAAGGGTTCTCCTTTACAGCCGATAACCCACAAATCACTAGATGTGGACCCTCTAGGACTTCATCCTGGCACGGTCTGGGGTACACAACCAGATTAGGTTTCAGGGAAGAGGCTGAAGCAGCTTGGAGATTGTGAATGGACTCCCAAGCCTGCCAGAGAACTCAGGAATGCAGCGCAGCTAGAAGTGTGAACCTCTGCTCAAAGACTAGATGCGACCAGTTGATAAATGACATGTTTCAGGACTATGCATTTTATAAAATTTTAGTTAAAATAATTGACTGGTGGCATAATTTTCTAAAGCTTTTTTAGGGGGCGATTTCAGGGAAGACACAGGAAATGGTCACTGAAGTATAGAAATCTCATAACTAGGATAAAGCAGGTCTTGGACACAACAGAAGACTAGAGTGGCATTTGGTGAATGGGGGACTGTAGTTTTTTTTGTGAGTCCCATATTTAGTGAGAGGCCAAGAAACTTTAACCCCTTGGCGCCTCCCAGCTCTTTAAGGGTTTCAGAAGCCAGGAAGCGGGGCGAGGTTTTAGGGTCATGTGACTGCCGTGATTCGCGGTCACATGATCGGGAAAGGTCCCGATTGAAAGATTAGGACCTTTCAGTGAGTACCGAACGTGTGTGCTGGGAGCACGCTCTCTGCACATTTTTTTTTTTTACTTTAATAGAACGCAAATGTGCAGCTGCTTGGCCTCTAGGCCCAGACGCCAGGAGGCCGCACATTTGCGGTTGGCTGGCGCCAAGAGGTTAAATTCTTGAATGGTGACAGGTTTTCACTCAAACTAGACAGGCATAAAATGGAGCTACTAGTGCAAACCCAGGGTAGTGCGATTTCATGCCAGCCTGGGCTCCCATTGGGGGTTGACTACCACTAGTCATCTAACCCACCAAATCACCTGGAATCCTGATGTGAGCAATGAGCCAAGTACACCCCCTTACCCCATCACATAATACTGCTGGTATACCCAACACACACACGGGAATTCTAACAACATTTTATTGAAGATGGAAGAACTAAGTGCTTTTTCCTCCAGAACATGGAGGGATGGAGTGTCAGCATGAATACAACAAATCAGTGCAGGTCAGGGGGTGCCCCCCCTTGTCACAGGGGACAGTCACATCTTATGGAGTAGTAGAGTAGTTTCAGTTGTTTGCAGAGAAGTACTCTTTACTGTCCTTCACGTTGGGCTTGATGGTGCTGCTTCCAGGCTTCCATCCTGCAGGGCAAACTATAAAAACACAGCATGGTTAATACCTGGTTTGAGATGAGATCCATTCCACCATTTACTTCCATGCCACCATTTACTTCCATGCCACCATTTACTTCTATTAAACATCAGCTCTGGGAACTAGAAGCCCAAGCCAAAAGCCAACAAGGATCTATAGCTGCACAAGATCCCCCATCCACACACACCATAATTTTCCTTTTGTACAATATGCACTGTCCAACATCCTTCAACAAGCATTTATTGCTTTGTATTGAGGGCTGCAGTGTCTGCACCTTTCAAGAGATACTGTTTGGGGGGTTTTAACTTCTATTCAGGCCTAAACTAATGTGCAAAAAAACAAACGTTAGGATTGATCAAAACTACTTGTCAACAGCCAAATCAATGTGAAAGTATTTTCCTCATGCATTTCAACTACAGTTGATAGATTTAAAGTGTTAATAAACCCCGGACCCCGCCATTCACTACATCCGGTCTCCCCCGGACCCCGCCATTCACTACATCCGGTCTCCCCCGGACCCCGCCATTCACTACATCCGGTCTCCCCCGGACCCCGCCATCCACTACATCCGGTCTCCCCCGGACCCCGCCATTCACTACATCCGGTCTCCCCCGGACCCCGCCATTCACTACATCCGGTCTCCCCCGGACCCCGCCATTCACTACATCCGGTCTCCCCCGGACCCCGCCATTCACTACATCCGGTCTCCCCCGGACCCCGCCATTCACTACATCCGGTCTCCCCGGACCCTGCATTCACTATATCTGGTCTCCCAAAGTACACACTACATGGAAATGCAATTATTTTAGTAAGCATAAACTTAAATACCTTTTCATATCAGCAGTCGTGACTAGCAGTGTCCAGCCGAGAACTGGTTAAAGCTTGTAGGATGAGTTTTATTTTTGCTATGAGGATGCAGAACCCCTGACCTGTCTGGACAGTGCTGATCACATGCACTCTCCCAAGAAAACCTCTCTGCACATGCTCAGTTTAATGTGAATTGCTAGAGTGACTCCACACAATATCTTATGAGGAGATAAGAGGGGGGCACTGGAAGAAGGGGAGGATCAGAGAAGTCAGGATCAAACCACGGTTTTACACAATGCAGAGGATAAACCCCCTTAGGTTCTACAGCGAGTATAACAAGTATGCTTTACTGTATATACAGACCGATTTTACAGTTGTGGGTTTAGTAACACTTTACAGTGGTACGGTCTGCTTACAATGAAGTGGTAGCACAGTGATCAGATACTTTTGAAGCAGGTCTTCCTTTAAAATCTATGCATTGTACAGTATTCCCAGTTTGCTTAGGCCTGCTCAGTATATCTAGACAAACATCCAGTTGCGCATGTTTAATGCCAAAACATGAAATGCTGATATGAAATACTTTTCATTAAAGACAGATCGTATACGTTCCCTGTCCTAGGGTGATATCCATTCAGCAGCAGTGACAACACAATGCCTCAGCAGTCTACTGTAGTCACCACTAAGATGTGTTCCTGCTGAAGTATGAACACAAAAGAACATCATACAAAACTAAGGAATACGCAGAAGAAGCAAGCCACCAGAGCTTGTTTTGAGTGTGAAGATCCAGAATACCAATCTGGATTTGGGACAGAAGAGATTTCAGATTTCAATGGGTACATGCTTTGTCTGGACCAACTACTGAATAGTCCACTTTCAACAAGGAAACAGCTTTCCATTAGAAGCCTCATGTATGTTTATTGAAATATAGAATGCAGAAACTAATGCAAATGCCCCACAAGGTCACATTTCACTCCATCCAGAGATTATTCACAGACTACAAATAAACTCCAGACGGAGTGAAACATGTTAGAGTTTGTTGAAATGTGGTTTATTAAAGCTGGTCCACCTGTCCCACAAACATAGGGGGGCTTTTAAAGGAGAGCAGCCAGAGAATGAGAAATTATTGCTTTTACAGCCTTTATGGGTATAAAAGCAAATCCGTGTAAAAAAAAAAAAAAAAAAAAATCACCCCCCCACTAGTACAGTGACACTATACTGCTAGGGTGACAGTATGTAAAAAAATATAAAATAGTAAAAAAAAAAAAATTTAAAAAAAAGTTATAATTTTTGGTTATAAACTAACTTAAGTTTTTTTTACTAAAAAGAAAAAAATTTTGGCCAAGATTCATGATGAAATCTTATTTGCAAACTTTTATAAGAAAAACACTTTTCCAAAATTTTTGGACTTTCATTTACATAAAAAAAAAAAAATCCCAGTGGTGAATAAATAACACCAAAATAAAGCTCTGTCTCAAACAAATGCTAAAAAATTCATATGGGTACAGTGTTGCATGACTGCGCAATTGTCATTCAAAATGCAACAGCGCTGAAAGTTGGCCTGGACAGGAAGGGGGTGAAAGTATCCAGACATGAAGTGGTTAAAGGATAGGTCCCATATTCAGGGCATAACAGAGCAGCCCCCGCCATCGGGGAATAGTCTTCTCCTGCTGTCAAAGTGTTAAAAAAGTGGCTGTGCGGGGAACAAAGTCACTAATTCAGTCCTCTGAATGAGAAACTACAAGTCCTGATGGCCTTAGCGGCTGTCGGCTGCAGTTCTCAATGAACTACCACAATGCTGTGGAGTGCTGTAGTAGTTCACGGTTTCTTACAGTCAGTAGATCTGCTTGCTCGTACATCCCATATGGGCAAGCAGGTCAGTATGAGATATGCATGGCATCAGCATTCTACTAACTGGTGCAATGGTCTACAGGCTCCTGCACCAAAAAAAAAAAATAAAAAAATAAAAAATGTGACCAGCAACTGCTGGAGGCCTGCACTCAGAGTGAAGTATGCCCGTAAAAAGACTGAACATTTCTGTGCAGCTCAAAGCATCAGCTCCAGTTTCAATGGAGACATGTTCTGGACATCTACTCTTGAATTCCATATTAATCCCACCCCCCAGATCCACATTCCAGCATATTTAACCATGCAGGTTCCATAGCCAACTGGCAGCCATCATGGCAGATTCCATCTTACCCTCTCCATGCTTGTCGGTGAATTGGAAGGCCTGAACCAGACGGAGGATCTCATCTACAGATCGGCCCACGGGCAAATCATTTATAGTGATTTGGCGGAGGATTCCTTTGCTGTCGATGATGAACAACCCCCTAAGAAAGGCAAAGATTGGTCAAACCCTGGAACTAGACCAAGGCTGTATACAGATTCCTGGACAGTACAGGCATCCGGTTATATCCTTCACAGCTTTACCAGCAGCCTTACCTGTAGGCCACACCATCTTCCTCCTTCAGAACACCGTAGTCCCGGGCAATTGAGTGTTTTAGGTCAGACAAAAGAGGAATGTTCATGGGTCCCAGACCACCTTCCTTGCGAGGGACGTTGGTCCTGAAAGAAAAAAAAATAAATAAATAAATGAACCAGCTTGCTTAAATTTGTGTTCAAATATTCAACTGGCTTCAGAGAACTCAACTTCTCTATGATCACAAGTACGTAGGGTGTGTGTACTGGAGACCGTACACCTTGGTGCCATTCCAGATCTACAGGCTGAAGAAAGATTCAACATTCTGTAGGTCTGCTTCAAAGAGCCATGTTGGCCAAATGTGAATCAAGACCAGGTGATCAAGATATTTTTATTAAAGCCCAACTCTGGAAGACCCCCCCCCCCCCCCCCCGTTCCCCCTGATGAAATCACATGACATAGCATGTAGGGAGGAGCTGGTGACATGCTGCACAAATTGAAGTACACGGCCGGCAATTTTGTTGGTTGGTTTCAACTACACATGCCTGTATTCCATGTGCACAAAAAAAAAAAAAAAAAAACGCATTATATTTTTCCAATAAATGGCAAGCTTTATGCGGAGAGCACTATACTTCCTGCTTTGTTCTGAGTTTATTGAAAACATTCCACCAAGGACTGCCGAGGATGGAGATTGATTGAGAAGCCCCAGTGACCTGGAGGAAACCATTACTCTTGTGATGGCGGTGCCCACTACAAGGGGCAGGCGCATGAGACCTTGTTGTGCGGTCTATTAAAAAGGTGAGGGCATATTACCAATGGTGGATGGGTATTAGAAATGAAGAGCAAAACATGTAGTACATACTTGCTTGCACGGTTGGATTTTTGGACATTCTTATGAAAACAGACACTTTGAATTTACCATTATTTACTGTTTTGTAGTTATGGGTGTGGATAGTTTGATATATGGCGATGAATTAAACGCATTGTATGCATGATTCTATGTTTTGATATATACACATATGATACACACATGTCCACAGAACATAAGATTTTTTATTTAGTTTTTTTAGGTTTTGTCATTATGGGTGTGGATGGTTTCAAATGTATCCCAAAATGCAAATGGTGAGCGCTATAGCAGTAGGAGCAGCTAGCATCAGAGATGGTGACTACATACATACCTTTTTGACACAATGTCACATATCAGTACAACCAATATGGTATTATACAGATTTATACTAGGACTTTTTTGTTCATCAGTGATGTGATACTAGTAGTCACGGCAAATTGTGTTTGGTTCTACACCGTGCTTTGGAGTCCAGTGTGCAATCCACCACCACTATGCACTCAGTGATCTGTGTTATCCACTCGGACATCTGTTGGTCTAGTTACATCCTGAAAGGAAACGCTCACCACACAGCCCGGAAAACTGTATATAGTGTAGTATTTATTGAAAATTATGCATAAAAGCATTCCAGGTGGAAAATAAAACATTAAATATGCCATATACCAATATGGCTGCAGTTCCAAAGCACGGACTCGGCAGAGTGACGTCCGCACGTAGGCTCCTTACAACGCGTTTCGTGCGCATGCACGTCCTCAGGGGTAAACCTATATATTTATACCATTGACACTATTCTACTTTATATGCTGCACCACATATAGGTTAGTTTCAGATATATGGTGATGAGTTACACGTATGTATTTGACACATGCATGTGATACATGCATGTCCACTGAACATACTTTATTATAAGATTTAGTGTGAGTATTGTTCTAAATCTATTGTGACGACAAACTTGCGTTCTACGCAAGTTCTGTTTGGACATAAACGTATAAGATACACACGTCCACCTAATACAAGATGTGATATTGCATGGCACATGAGAATGTATCACTAGGAAGATTTGGTATTGCGGGCACTGAGTCACTTATATTTTTTGTGGGAACACAGTATGAGCAGCGGTATGAACATAAGTTATACACAGCCAACTGATCAATGAAATAAAAAGCCCCATCTGAAGGATCTTTATTATTAACAAACAAGATTTAAATAGCACCAGTTTGCTCGGTGCTTTACAATATTAACAGGAGACAACACAGCAATGATACAGTTCAATACAAGAGGGTTAGGAGGGCCTGATCCTGGGAGCTTACAATCTTTACTACTCTAAAGCTGCGTTCACATGACACTCCAGGCCCCAGTCTTTTACATCCGGCAGGTTTCGTTGGGTGTCCCCTGCCGGGGGTCCCTAAGATTTAAAAGCAGTGATGTCATTACAAGGGGTGGTCAAGGACAGGATGGGTGTGGGAACACTCGAAGCATTGGATTTATACTCCCCACACTTGCAAAGAGACTAAGAAGATGATCTAGGCAAGTAATCTGCATGTACCAAAAAAAAAAAACCACACGACGGCACATGCAGGAAGGGGGTCATGGTTTTACCAAAGTTGGGCTTTAAACTATTGGTCTTTAAAAGTCTACACTGGAACAGCACCCAGTTTTCTGTTATCTCACTCTTCAGCTCTTAATATGTAGTTACCTGGCCATATCTTGCCCTAGACATACTCCTTCGCTATAAAGCAGGGGAGATTAGGACTGTTAATGTCCCCAATGCTTCACCCTCAGCTACTACAATAGTCCTTTTATGAAAATAGCATTAGAAATAATTGAGAAGTTTATAATCCCCAAGTCAATGGAATTACAGGGAAACTAGTCTGTTTTGATCTTTGATCTAAGATCAGTTCTAAGGCTGGGATCACACTACAGGTGCAACAGTACACTTTCCAGGGTGTTCCTACATCTAGGGCAGCTCATATGTACAAAATACTGCAAAAAAAAAAGGCCATCTTTTAACCATTAGCCCCCTGGCCAATGGCCGTTTGGCGGCTTCAGAAGTGTCTCTCCCGCACATGGGCTGTTTGCGCTAATGCAGAGCGGCGCAGCAGTGCGATCTGTCACCGGCTGTGCACCTCGGACACGGCCAATGACAGATCCGAGCACCGGCTCCCGTTGCTGGTACCATGTGACCTGCTGTGACCAATCACAGCAGGTCACATGACAGTTGTATACAATGGATGGCTTCATTCATGATGCCATCCATTGTATACTAGTGCCTAGCTGTGAATGGTCACAGCGAATCACATGCACATGTCATGTGATTAGCTGTGACCAAATTACAGCTAAGCACAAAAAAAAAAAAAAAAAGCTGAATCGATTTCATTCAGGTAAATGCTTGCTTATAGCAAAGTAATTCTTTGCTATAAGCAAATTGTTTAAAAAAAAAAAAAAAAATACTGATCACTTCCCCAAAGTAGTACAATGTTACTATGGTAACATTGTACTACTTTGGTCATAGTAAAATCTTAAAAAAAATCTTAAAAAAATTAAAGTAATAAAAAATTAAATATAATAAAAAAAATATATATTTTTTTTTTCCATACTGTCACCAGTCAGTGTCCCTGTTCACCGCCATGCCAGTTATATGATGACACTGTACTGCACTGGTGACAGTATGTAAAAAAAAAAAGTGAAATTTTTTTAATTTTTTCATTTTCCGAAAAATGACAAAAAAAAATACAACTTCAAAAAAACTCGCCATGCCTCTTAAGTACGTTGGACTGTCTACTCTGCAAAAAAGGGGTCATTTGGGGGATATCTGTACTGTTCTGACATTCTTGGACCTCAAGATATTAGATTGGCTGTCAGTACTTCAGGATTGATCAATATTCAGATCTATCCCATAGTTTGTGAACTCTATAACTTTCCTACAAACTAAAAAATACATCCTAATTTGGGTTATTTTCACCAAAGACATGTAGCAGAATACATCTCGGCCTAAATTTATGAAGAACAATTATTTATTTGCAAACTTTTATAACAGAAACAAAGAAAAATGTGTTTTTTCAAACTTTTTGGTCTTTTTTTGTTAATTTAGCAAAAAATAAAAACCCCAGCGGTGATTAAATACCACCAAAAGAAAGCTCTAGTTGTGTGAAGAAAATGATACAATTTTAGTTTGGGTACAGTGTTGTATGACCGCGCAATTGTCATTCAAAGTGTGAGAGCGCTGAAACCTGAAAAATGGCCTGGCCAGGAAGGTGTAAAATTGCCCGGTATTGAAACTGTTAAAAAAAAAAAAAAAAAAACACCAATACACATCTGTGGCACATGGTGGTCTGGTGTGTGAAACTGCATTTGTGTGCGTGAAACTAACAATTAATGGCACCACATTTCTCTGCATTTTGGGAACAATTCTGTGCACGTTTGACATGAAGATGTGAACCTAGCCTAAAGCACCAGAATTCTGGATAGAGGTCTCAGGATTTTATAGTCTGTCCCTAATGGGAGATTCCCCCACACAGGACAGTTTGATTGAAATCTTTCCCAAAAAATGTGGAACTTCAAACGAAAGGTCTACTTCTGTTTGTGTGCCGCACCATTATGAGAAGCCTCATTTGTATCTAAAGTGACTCGTGTGCACTGCATGCAGTTTCAGGTCCTTTACATTTTTATCTACCGAACACACGTTTTCACCAAAGAACCTTTGCTTGTATATATTTTCTCATCATAGGCTTGGTTTGAATTCACAGGTTTGCTTGGAGATTGGACTATGAACGGCAAGTGTAGCTGATAAGGTGTGTATGAACCAGCCCATGCTTCTATATATAGGAATTCTAAGAGTGAACAGAACAAGTGACCTCTGAGGTAGCTGAACCACGTGTGTGATATCTCCAGTGAAAGGTCCTAACGCCCGCAAATGCGCAAGGCCAAGGATACATCACTCCTGCCGCAGTCTAAATGTCACTGAAGAGACCCAGGATTAAAGGTTTTATGGGCGATGATAAACCTGTGCTTTTTACCAATGGATATTTATAGGTAGGGCAGTTTAGATTCTGGGCAATAAACATGCAGACCATCTCTGCAATTCATCCACATTTCTCCATGTTTTGTTTCTAAGGCCCCTTTCACACTGACAGTCCGATCTGCCTGTCAGTTTTTCAGGGGGACCTGATCGGACCATTCATAGACCTCTATAGACTGGCGGGTGTCTGCTAACACCCACCAGCATCCAGATAGGCCGGAAACAGACAGAGGAGGATGCGTTCTTCATCTGGTGGATTGGAGGGCAACCGGATGTAAACGGACAGGCGGTCCGTTTCCATCTGACCGCCGGCAGTGTGTCCGCTCTACAGCAGCGAAGCAGATACAGACCTGTCTTCCGCCTCCTCAGTGGGGATCAGCAGAGAGATCCCCACTGAGCAGGCTGATCCGCTGATGGGTCCACCCCATCTGAAAGGGGCCTAAGACTGCAAGTATAACAGCTGATGTGCCAGAAACTAGTGTATTCCCAACTTAGTGTACCAACTGTTTATTGAACCAAAATCCCAGGCATTAGCCATGCCCAGTGTTCTACTGTTTATCTATAGTAGCCTCTCAACCAGGGTGGCCAGGCACTCTGGGGTGCCTTCAGGCTTCTTAAGGTGTGTCTTGGCAATGTCCAAAAACTGTATACAAGCCAGCAGGTGGATCAATCCTGCTTTTTAGTACACAGGTTTTCATTGTGCACTTATGACCTAGCTGCCTGCATCCTAACAACCAATGACATCATCAGTTGATGAGGACGTGGGGTGATATACATCATCCTTGTTTGCCTCTCCCTTGTAGTCACATTAGCAGAGTAAGGGAGAGAGACACAGGAATACTAGTCAGTACCACAATGCAAAGGTGTATTTGCTTTGGAAGAATAAATCACCTCTAATGTTGGGTGTAGAATTTTTTACATTTTAGAACATGGTGCCCTGAGATTATCCATAATTATAAAGGGTGCCTTGACTGAAAAAAGGTTGAGGAACACCGATCTATAGAGCTCCTCATAAGGGGAGGTAATCTGTAGTGCAGCAGGGGAGAACTCCGGTAGGACTGAAAACACCACTTGGACATGTCAGAAATGTACGTAGGCTCTGCTCCACAGATCTCCCAAGTGACACCAAGCTTGCAATAGGTTTAAAATACAAGTAGAATGCATCATCTTTCTTCCTTTGTTTCAGCTCTCAAATACAATCTTTGTATGCTATTGTCAGTCTTCCTGTTCTAGGGTGGCTATTTTCTCAATACTCCTTGTGTATGTGAACAGCCACCCTTTCCTGCCCCCCCCTTAATCCCAAGGTAAACACATCTACGTGAAAAACGGTCAGGGCTATAGGAATTCTATGTATGTATAGAGCAAATCATATAAACAGACAGCACTGGTCTGCACTGGTAGTTGTAGAGGAGCATCAGTGGTGGACAGGAAGCGTGTACAGGAAACTAGCTTGAACACTTTCCAAAAAAGCCATAGTATATTTTTTAGAATTTAGTACAAAAAAAGCCTATTGTCACTTTAAGGGGACAGAACATGAGGAATGTGCGTGAATTGCAGAAATGAAACAATTTTCATTTTGACCAAACATACACTTACACAAAGGACACCAATGTGCACGCAGAATCCTTTATGAATTATGCAACAGTAGATCCTAGAAATAGTCACTTAAGCAGGGGGATACCAGATATAAAATAGAGTTGTGAGCCATGTATACTTTGGTCTAATGCAACATAAATTTAAAGTAGTTCTTGTCCCATGGCATTGATTAACCAGCTGCCGCCCGGGCTATGGCCAAGTGGTGGCCGGGCAAACACTTCGTCCATATGGCATCCTTCCTGGATTGCGCATGCCCGCACCGTGGCGCAACTTGTCATCGGCTGTGTACCTCAGACAGCCGATGACAGATCTGAGTACCGGCCCTGTTTCCAGTACCATGTGACCTACTGTGAACAATCACAGCAGGTCACATGACAGTTGTATACAATGGATGACATGAAAGGAAGCCATCCATTGTATACAAGTGTGTCTAGCTGTGAATGGTCACAGCGATCACAAACACAGGCTGGGCCAATCACAGCCCATCTGTGTCATGTGATTAGCCGTGGCCAATCCCAACAAAAAACCTGACTCAAATCAATTTCATTCAGTTAAATGCTTGTTTACAAAGAAATTCTTTGCTATAATCAAATTGTGTACCAAAAAAAAAAAAATATACGGATCACTTGCTCAAAGTAGTACAATGTTACTATGGCAACATTATACTACTTTGATCAGTGCAATATGAAAAAAGAAAAGTAAATAAAAAAATTCATTTATTTCGTAGTCACCAGTCCCTGATCACCACCACACCAGTTATATGATGAAGCTGTACTGCACTGGTGACAGAATGTAATAAAAAAGGGAAATTTTTTTTTTCGTCAGTTTCCGAAAAATGATAAAAAAATAACTTTAAAAAAACTCAACATGCCTCTTATGAAGAAATACGTCGGACTGTCTACTTTGCAAAAAGGGGTCATGGAGGGGATATCTGTACTGTTCTGACATTTTTGGGCCTCAAGAAATTGGATTGGCTGTTAGTACTTCAGGATTGATCAATTTTCAGATATATCCCATAGTTTGTGAACTTAAACTTTCCTACAAACTAAATACCGATTGGGTTATTTTCAAAGAAATTTAGCAGAACACATCTTGGACTAAATTTATGAAGAACATTTGAAAACTTATATAACAAAAAACCAAAAAAGTTTTTTTTTTTCTTGTTAAGTTAGCAAAAAATAAAACCCCAGCGGTGATTAAATACCACCAAAAGAAAGCTCTAGTTGTGTGAACAAAATTATAAAATTTCAGTGTTGTATGACCGTGCAATTGTCACTCAAAGTGAGCGCTGAAACCTGACAATTGGCTTGTGCAGGAAGGGGGTAAAAGTGCCCGGTATTGAAGTGGTTAAAAAAACCTTTTAAAGGCCACTAAATGGTTTCAGCATCTTTATAGCATCAGTTCCCCTGCTTCTATTCGCACCTTGAAACCCAAGAAGCGGCCAATAAGTATTCATCTTCATACTTCACAGTGTGCAGACTACCCGGGTGAACCGTGTCTTCAGAGCTTTGCAGTACAAAGCAATCTGCTCGGCTGTAGATTACTCAGGCAATTTTCAAAACTGCCCCATTAACAATAAAGCAGATCTGCATTCACCTGATAAGAGGTGTACAGTTACTGGGGAGGCCTGCACTGTACTGACTGGGTGGAGAATGGCAGAACACCGCAGAGATAAAGAGGACATCAGCCACAAGCCAACACCTCCATGCCCTGCTGCATTCTGCTGAGTCTTCAGGTCTCATGCAATATTCATAGTCAATGAATAGATCACTGGAGCGAGCCAGAGGACTATATGCCAGAATATCACGAGGCTTCAGAATGGTTCTGACTGTTAATATCAAAACTTTAGTACTTTAAAGTATATTAAAAACAGTTTGATAGTGTAGAGAATGGCTGAAATGGAATGCCAGCTTGACCCTAACCAGCTCTTACAAATGCCCCCACCCCTCTCCTAAAACCTAGGCTGAAGACCTGTGAAAGGTGTGTATATGTACCCCATTTACAGCCTGATCTGGTCTCAGGGTCCAACTGTTAGCCAGCACAGCTGCAGGGGAGAGGGAGCACTGCAAACAGATAGGCCATTGAAGTCAAAGTGTGACATCACTGCTCCAGGCTTTACTAACCGTTTGGAGTGCTCCTCTCCCCTGCAGCTGCCACTGGGTAAGGAGATCACATGACTGAAGTGAAAATGAAATATCCATGTAATCTTGCCGGTTAGTTAGCATAGGTGTTGGGAGGGAAGGAAGGGGACAGTTAAGGCTAGTTAGGTGCAAGCTGGAATTCCACTTTAAAAACCTTTTAAGGCTTTTTTTGCAGTTTCCTATTGGGAGCAGATATCCCTCGACTTCCTGAAGTCAGAAGTAAAGTATCTTTCCCAAGGGAAATTTAAGTTTTACTTAGAATTTTAATATAAATTTTTGATTTGACTTTTATCCTGCAACAGGGGTATTTTACGCATAGCAATAGCAACTGGTTTTCTTTAAAGTAGTCTCAATAGAAAATTTATTTTTATTTATTTTAGGTATTTTTATAGCGCCGTCAACACACATTGTACATTCACATCAGTCTGACCCTCAAGGGGTGTACAATCTAAGGTCCCTAACTCACATTCATACATATGAATACTGGGGACAATTTAGACAGGATCCAATTAACCTACCTGCATGTCTGGAGTGTGGGAGGAAACCCACGCACCCAGAGGAAACCCACACAGGCACAGGGAGACCGTGCAAAGTCCAGGCAGGTGGTGCCGTGCTTGGGATTCGAACAAACGACCCTAGTACTGCCAGGCGGAAGTGCTAACCACTAAGCCACTGTGCCTCCCTAAAATGCCAACGTCCACGGCCCACCACCTCTTCACCAATGACCCATCACTGATGGCATCCTTGCATATCAACAGGTCCACGAGGCAGCAAGAGGCAGGTAGAGCATCAACACAAGCCTCTCACGTTTTACCATGACATTTCCCATCAAACCCTGCAAATCCCTGGACAATCACAAAAGAAAAAGTGAACCAATAGCACAGGCTGACCCTGGCATCTCCCCCATGGGGTTTATTATGGCCCCCTATATTTCCCATATTCTTCTCCCCTTTTCTTCCTTCTCATCTCTTTTCCTTCATACTGCTGACTATCCCAGTCAAATGTATACTGTGTCTTCCTTTAAACACTACAAGCTCTTTTGTGAGAGGCCTATAATACCCTCCCTAGGTAACTTGGGTCATTGATGCTTGTGGCCTTTAACCACTTCCCGTCCGGCCGCTGTTTATAAACGGCAGGACGGGACATCTACAGGAGCGGGTTGCCGTCTCTAAACGGCACCTTGTGTCTGAGGCTCGTGCGCGGCTCCTAGAGCGCGCACCCGCGAGCCCGATGATCGCCGAGTCCGACGGACTCGGTAGATTACGTGACATGGTATGGGACCAATGAAATCGGTCCCATACCATGTGATCAGCTGTGTCCAAAAAGGACACAGCATAAGTGTAAACAAAAGCCGCATGGTGCGGCTTCCGCCTCCTTCTCCTCTCACGGAGTTGTCTGTGAGAGGAGAAACAGCCAAGAGGAGGTAGTAGACACCTGATTGCCCCCACAAGTGGCCCTGATCGCCCAACAAGTGGCCCTGATCGCCCAACAAGTGGCCCTGATCGCCCAACAAGTGGCCCTGATCGCCCAACAAGTGGCCCTGATCGCCCAACAAGTGGCCCTGATCGCCCAACAAGTGGCCCTGATCGCCCAACAAGTGGCCCTGATCGCCCAACAAGTGGCCCTGATCGCCCAACAAGTGGCCCTGATCGCCCAACAAGTGGCCCTGATCGCCCAACAAGTGGCCCTGATCGCCCAACAAGTGGCCCTGATCGCCCAACAAGTGGCCCTGATCGCCCAACAAGTGGCCCTGATCGCCCAACAAGTGGCCCAGCAGTGTCCCTGATTGCCACATAGTGGCCCAGCAGTGTTCCTGATCTCCACAGTGTCCCTGATCGTCACAGTGTTCCTGATCGCCACACAAGTGGCCAAGCAGTGTCCCTGATCGCCGCAGTGGCCAAGCAGTGTCCCTGATTGTCACACAAGTGGCCCAGCAGTATCGCCGCAGTGGCCAAGCAGTGTCCCTGATTGCCACACAAGTGGCCCAGAAGTGTCCCTGATTGCCACACAAGTGGCCCAGCAGTGTCCCTGATCACCAGTGTCCCTGATTGCCACACAAGTGGTCCAGCAGTGTCCCTGATCGCCGCAGTGGCCCAGCAGTGTCCCTGATCACCGCAGTGTCCCTGATTGCCGCACAAGTGGTCCAGCAGTGTTCCTGATCGCCACAGTGTCCCTGATTGCCGCACAAGTGGTCCAGCAGTGTCCCTGATTGCCGCAGTGTCCCTGATTGCCGCAGTGGCCCAGCAGTGTCCCTGATCGCCACACAAGTGGCCCAGCAGTGTCCCTGATTGCCGCACAAGTAACCCAGCAGTGTCCCTGATTGCCGCACAAGTGGTCCAGCAGTGTCCCTGATCACCGCAGTGGCCCAGCAGTGTCCCTGATCACCGCAGTGGCCCAGCAGTGTCCCTGATCACCGCAGTGGCCCAGCAGTGTCCCTGATCACCGCAGTGTCCCTGATTGCCGCACAAGTGGTCCAGCAGTGTCCCTGATCGCCGCAGTGGCCCTGATTGCCGCAGTGGCCCAGCAGTGTCCCTGAACACCACACAAGTGGCCCAGCAGTGTCCCTGATCACCGCATTGGCCCAGTAGTGTTCCTGATCACCACACAAGTGGCCCAGCAGTGTCCCTGATCACCGCATTGGCCCAGCAGTGTTCCTGATCACCACACAATTGGCCCAGCAGTGTCCCTGATCCCCACATTGGCCCAGCAGTGTTCCTGATCACCACACAAGTGGCCCAGCAGTGTCCCTGATCGCCGGACAAGTGGTCCAGCAGTGCCCCTGATCACCGAAGTGTCCCTGATCACCGCAGTAGTCCAGCAGTGTTTCTGATTGCCACACAAGTGGCCCAGCAGTGTCCTGATCATCGCAGTGGCCCAGCAGTGGCCCTGATCGCCGCAGAAGTGGTCCAGCAGTGTCCCTGATCGCCGCAGTGTCCCAGCAGTGTCCCTGATCACCGCAGTGTCCCCGATTGCTGCACAAGTGGTCCAGCAGTGTCCCTGATCACCGCAGTGTCCCTGATTGCCGCAGTGGCCCAGATCACCACACAAGTGGCCCAGCAGTGTCCCTGATCACCACACAAGTGGCCAGCAGTGTCCCTGATCGCCGGACAAGTGGTCCAGCAGTGCCCCTGATCACCGCAGTTGCCCAGCAGTGTTTCTGATCGCCACACAAGTGGCCCAGCAGTGTCCTGCTCATCGCAGTGGCCCAGCAGTGTCCATGGTCGCCGCACAAGTGGTCCAGCAGTGTCCCTGATCGCCACAGTGTCCCTGATTGCCACAGTGTCCCTGATTGCCACACAAGTGGCCCAGCAGTGTCCCTGATCACCGCAGTGGCCCAGCAGTGTCCCTGATCACCATACAGTGGCCCAATCAGTGTCCCTGATCACCTTACAGTGTACCTGTTCATAAAGTGTCCCTGATCTCTGCCACACCAGTGGATCCTGTTCACTGCCAACGTCTGTGAGGAGAGAGATCCAGTACAGCTAACTGAGTAATTTTCAGCCTTTGCACAGAGTTTACACACACTCACAAAACATTGCCAGCCACCTCACTGTATCTCTGATTTTTGCCCAACAGTGACTAGTGTGAACCAACTGCAGCCAGATATCTGTCCCTCACTGCAACACCATCCTGATCACTGCCATACCAGTGGGTCCTGATCAGTGTCAAAAATATGGCCAAAAGATCGTATACAAGCGAGGAGGCATTTCAAATTCTGAGTATGACAGATGAGAGTGACGGAGAACTCTCACTGTCAAACTCTGATTCTGTATATGAACCAGAACACAGCAGCGGTTCACTCTCTGAATCAGAAGAAGGTGTTCCAACAAAAAGAATGAGGAACTCCAAGGAGCAGCAAGCAACCACCAGCAGCTCAATACGTTCTTCTGATATGGCTACTACCAGCACTGTAAGTGCAAGTTCTAGTATTCAGGTGTCACATCCGCCACCAAGGATTAGGGCCCATACTGCTGTCCCAGATGCTCTTTTAAACCCTGTGTGGCTACCTTCAGGATCAGGAGCACCTATAATTCCCCCATTCATAGCCCAGTCAGGCATTCAGGCAGAAACCCAAAATTTTACAGCCATTGATTATTTCCATTTATTTTTCACTGAAGAGTTTTTGAATTCAGTTGTGCACCAATGCAATATTTTCGCCCAGCAATTAATCACTCAAAATCCCAACTCCTGTTATGCTCGAACATTTGAGTGGAAATGCCTCACAGTTGAAGAATTTAAAGTTTTTCTTGGCCTTACATTTAATATGGGACTAACAAAAAAAAATGAACTGCATGCTTATTGGTCGACAAATCCCATTCAACACATGCCGCTCTTTTCTGCCACTATGTCCAGGACCCGCTATAAAACAATTCTGCACTTTCTACATTTCAACGATAATTCCCTGTTCCCCCCCAGAGATCACCCCGAGTACGACAAACTTTATAAAATTCGTCCACTAATCAATTATTTCAACCAAAAATTTTCAGAAATATATTGTCCTGAAAAAAACATCTGTGTCGATGAATCCCTAATCCATTTCACTGGGAGGCTGATCATAAAACAGTACATTCCAAGTAAACGGGCCAGATACGGGGTGAAGATGAACAAACTCTGCGAAAGGTCCACAGGATACGTGCACAAGTTCCGTATCTACGAGGGAAAGGACAGTCAGCTAGAGCCCCCTGAATGCCCAGCCTATATGGGGATTAGTGGAAAAATTGTCTGGGACCTGGTATACCCCCTCTTCAATCAGGGGTACCACCTTTACGTGGACAATTTCTACACAAGCCTGCCCCTTTTCCGCCACCTTTATCTCAAGGACACTGTAGCCTGTGGCACAGCTCGACCCAATCGGAAGGGATTTCCACAACAATTGGTTGCCACCAAGCTAAACAGGGGGGAGTCAGCTAGCTTGAGAAATGAAGAGATCCTGGCCCTTAAGTGGCGAGACAAACGGGATGTGTATGTCCTTTCATCTATCCATAACAGCAGCTCATTGGAAATTCAAGGAAGTCGCGGTCCCATCCGAAAACCCCAATGCATACACGAATACAACCTGTTCATGGGGGGAGTGGATTTAAATGATCAAATGTTACAGCCCTACATACCCAACAGAAGATCAATCTACTGGTATAAAAAAGTATCCTACCTTTTCCATATGGCCCTGTACAATTCCTACATCGTTTTCCAGAAGTCCACACAAAGACCTGTCACCTTCTTACAATATCAGGAAGAGATTATCACATCCCTCATCTATCAAGGAAGACCCATACCTGAACAAATTCGGTCTGATGCAGTGAGCCGATTGCATGAAAGACATTTCCCCAATATCGTCCCCCCTACCGAAACAGACCGCAATCCTCAAAAGAGATGTCGGGTATGCTCCAAACATAGAATTCGATCTGACACCCGATACTACTGTCCCCAGTGTCCCTCAAAGCCTGGTCTCTGTATAGAAGAGTGCTTCCGTATCTACCATACCGCACTGCATTATTAGTGAAGTACGGTGAAGATATATCTCTTTGTCCTCTGTTTGCTATTTCCCTGCCACGTTTCTGCCTGTTGCCTGAATTCATTTTCCTGCCTTCCATCTGAACTGACCTCGGCCTGTTTATTGACCATGCCTCTGCTTGCTGCCTGAACTGACCTCGGTGTGTTAATGGACCATGCCTCTGCCTGCTGCCTGAACTGACCTCAGCCTGTTAATCGACCATGCCTCTGCTTGCTGCCTGAACTGACCTCGGCCTGTTAATCGACCATGCCTCTGCCTGCCTCCTGGACTGATCTTTTGCCCTCCCACTTTAGTAGTGGGATTCAAGACAACACAGGGGTCTCACGTATGTGAGGGGATCCAGAGTAGTGTTTCCGAGCAGAGAAAACTTTTTTGTTTTCTTTGGGTTTTTTAATTCCCGGATCAGGGTCTGGAGACCAGAGGCTTCGAAGAGATTTGGGTGGGATGAAGCCTCTACCCCTTTGTCCAGTCTTACCTAACCAAGGCCCTAAGCTTAATGTTTCTGCCTGGACCAATCCTTTTACCACTTCTTTGCTTGCTGTCTGTATTGACTGTGGCCTTTTTATGGACCATGTTCCTGTCTTCTTCCTGGACCACTACTTTGCCTGTTTGCTCACCACATCTATGCATGACACCGGTACTGACCCATCTGCACATCCCACTGGCTACCTTCCTGCAAGACACTGGTGCCACCCACCCTCTGCACTGAAACAACAGGTACTCTTTGGTTTATCTTTTGTTCAACTTCTTGGTGAATGAACATAGTGCTATGTGGACAGCCACGTACTAATAGGTTAAGCTTTTAGGAACAGGCTGTAGGTGAAGCTACACTATGCTTTATTGATATATAATGTTTGCTAATTTTTGTGATAAACAGGTTGCAATGACCAGTAATCAGTCCAAACACTGAAAATGTCTTACACATGTGGTATCCCCATACTCATGAAAAGTAGCAGAATGTGTTTTAAAGTGTTATTCTAAGAATACCTATGCAGTGTGTTAGAAATATGTTATTATTGGTAACATTGCATTAAAGAAAAAATAACTACTTTTTTTCACATTTTCTAAAAATCTGTGTAAAAAATTAAGTCTTCAGAAGACTTTGCTGCTCCAGGACCTCCAAAATTGTGATACGTAGTCAATAAATTAGATGTGTAATTTTTGCCCTTAGTATGCCTAACGGTGCTTATTGCATGTGGGGCCCCTCCATTTGGTTAGGCTGTGAAAAAGTCTTGCACGTGTGGTATCGTTATACTCAGGAAGAGTTAGAGAATGTGTTTTGGGGTGTAATTTTAAGTATACCTATGCAGTGTATTAGAAATATCTTCTATATTGACAACTTTGCATAGAAAAAAATACATTTTCATTTTCTTTTAACATATTCCAAAAACTTTTGGCAAAAAATGAAGTCTTCAGAAGACTCCCCATGCCTCTTAAAACATACCTTGGGGTGTTTGCTTTCCAAAATGGGGTCATTTTGTGGATAATTCCATTGCCCTGATGCTCCAGGACCTCCAAAACGGCAATAGGTAGGTAAGAAATTAGATGTGTGATTTTTGCCCTTAGAACGCTAACAGGTGCTTATTGGATGTGGAACCCCTCTATGTGGCCAGACTGTGAAAAAGTCTCACACATTTGGTATCACCATATTCAGGAAGAGTTAGAGAATGTGTTTTGGGGTGTAATTTTAAGTATGCCTATGCAGTGTATTAGAAATATCTCATAGATTGACAACTTTGTGTAGAAAAAAAAATACATTTTCATTTTCTTTTTGCATTTTCCAAAAACTTGTGGCAAAAAATGAAGTCTTCAGAGGACTCCCCATGCCTCTTAAAACATACCTTGTGGTGTTTTCTTTTGAAAATGGGGTCATTTTGTGGGTAATTCAATTGTCCTGGTGCTCCAGGACCTCCAAAACTGTGATAGACAGTCAAGAAATTAGATGTGTAATTTTTGCCCCTAGAACGCCTAAGGGTGCTTATTGGATGTGGGGCCCTTCTATGTGGTTAGGCTGTGAAAAAGTTTTACACATGTGGTATCGCCATACTCAGGATGAGTAGCAGAATGTGTTTTGGGGTGTAATTGCAAGTATGCCTATGCCGTGTGAGAGAAAGAACTTGTTAAATGACAACTTTGTGGGAAAAAAAAAAGAATTTTTTTTACTTTCATCATTTCCTTAAAAAATTGGCAAAAAATGACAACTTCAAAAAACTCCCCATGCCTCTCATTAAATACCTCAGACTGTCTACTTTCCAAAAAGGGGTCATTGGGGGGTATTTGGGGGGTCCTGGCATTTTAGGGCCCCAAGAAATTATATAGGTAGTCCGTGCATCAGGATTGATACATTTTAAAATATATCAAATATATATACCGTGGTCTGTGGACTCTATAACTTTCACAAAGACTAAATAATACACACTGATTTGGGTTATGTCTACCAACAAAATGTAGCACAATGGATTTTGGCCTAAATTTATGAAGAAAGTATATTTATTTGCAAAATTTAGTATCAAATACTAAGAAAAACATGTTTTTTTTCAAAATTTTCAGCCTTTTTTCGTTTTTCTAGCAAAAAATAAAAACCCCAGTGATGATTAAATACCACCAAATTAAAGCTCTATTTGTTTGAAAAAAATGATAATAATTTCATTTAGATACAGTGTTGTATGCCTGAGTAATTGTCATTCACAATGTGAGAGCGCCGAAAGCTGAAAATTGGCCTGGACAGGAAGGGGGTAAAAGTGTCCGGACAGGAAGTGGTTAATGGTGGCCAACTTGTTCTTGAGACATCAGTTGTCCAGGGGGTGTCAGTTTCATCTTCCTACACATTGTACAATTGACTGGATATGCATTGTTTTACTCTCTGCTGTTCTCGTCATTATGAATTCTCCTCAAAATATTTTAAAAAAATATTTTAAAGAAAAAAAGCAAAGCCTGGCAGAGCACAAAAATGGACAGCCCATTAGATGATCCTTCCACGTGGACATTGGAAAGGGATACAATAAGACATGTCTACTGTGCTTACCATGCAAGGTGGCAGAAGTGGGAGTCTACAGAAGCCCCGATGACCTCACAGCCAATCTTGCGGAAGTCCTCGGCGTGTTCGCTGAAGGCGATGATCTCCGTGGGACAGACGAAGGTGAAGTCCAGGGGGTAGAAGAATAGCACAACATATTTGCCTGCCAAACAGAATTTGCATTAGTTTGTCACAATCTGCAGAGGAGCCTCATTCCATGCAAACTCTGTACGCTGAACAGTAATGATTGGGAAGTATAGTCATTACTCCTAATGATTAAAGGCTCAGATGAAAAGCAGGAAGTCTAGCCCAGAGGTAAGGTCTCAGTAAAATCAACCCCTTCCTTCCCACTAGCCCAGGGGTGGGCAAACTTTTTGACTTGAGGGCCGCAATGGGTTCATATATTGGACCCGGGGGCCGGACCAAGAGTAGATGAATGATGTGTATGTGTGAATATAAATTAAAATTTGTAACATTAAATGTTTAGATTAATTTAAGGTAGAAAAGCATAAAAAGTTATTTTACAAAACTTTTATGCAATGTATCCCCCATATAGCAATTCATCCCCCCCATAGTACTATTTCCCCCCCCCCCCCCCCCCAAGTAGTAAGCCAAGTCCCCCCTGTGTCAATTTACTTACCTTTTCTCCGCGAGTTCCTGTTTTCAGGGCGGACTGAGAGGAGCCTAGCTCCCCTCACGTTCGTCACGCCGCCCCGTCTACACACATCCTGACAGCCAATGTTTGCCTGCCCTGGCTGTTTTTTTTTTATCACGCTCCGCGGGCCGGATTAAAAGGTTCGCCGGGCCGTATACGGCCCGCGGGCCGTAGTTTGCCCATTCCTGCACTAGCCCCAACACAAAAAAAAAAAAAAAAACCCACACAAAAACTAAATCTTGCACCAGTTTCATGGTCTTCCTCAGCAGGTGATTGGTGTCAGATCAGATGAGATTCCCCCCCCCATCTTGCTGAGCTTTCAATAGCAATCAGGGACAGCAGTCATGGTGCTGGGGGTATGCAATGAACATACCGATAATAAAAGCAGCAGTGCATTTGTGGCAACACCAAATACTACATGCAGCTACCAAAAAGGTGCTAAAGATACAAATGTTCTGCGCAGGTGTATGGCATCAAATGGAAAGATACAGATTTAATATACAAAAGTAGAAACTGTATTCAAAAATATCAACCATTACCAGGACGGGCAGAAAGTATTGTTGGTCTAAAACAATACATACATCAAGACCGGGTCCATAGAGAATGGAGTACAAGTTAGAGCTTTGTTTAATCACATGCTTTGAGGTTGCTCCCAGAGGGAACGTTGTTTTTCAGCCCATGCCATTTTCACACAAGCAGGTAACTTCCATTGTAATAGCAGGAGAACAAAAACAGGCAGCTGGTATGGGAGGGGATTGCATGCAGAGAAAGTAAACTATTATGATGTTAGGGGGAGGTTTTCTGCAGTCCCACAGGAGGAGAACTTCAAGAGGCCGATATGGAATTTCAATGCAGCGCAGGCAATGTTGTCAGCTCACTATATCAAAAGTTGGAAGTCCATTGGATTTCTGAAAGATCAATAGGCATTCCTGCTCTGGCAGCGTTTCTAATGTACAAAGGTGTTTTTCTTTAGTTTTGGATAAAGTGGAGAGGGATTAAAATACTAGTCAGGTTTTTATTGCTGTCTGTCCCAATTCAGGAGATTCACCCTCTATTTGTCCTATTTACGGTTATCAAAAGAGAAAGTCCCAAATTTTGGGTTGTCCACAGAAGAATAGAGGGGAAATTGGCCCAATAGGGACATTAGTTCTGGTGACAACTAGGCATTCCCTCACTTTGGAGGGATTTCCTCTCACTTCCTGTTTTGACTATGAAAAAAGTGAAGGCAAATCTCCGACAGATGTTCTAATTTTCCCCTTACGCTTTCCAAAATGAAAGGTTTTGCATTTAGTTCTTTAACCTCCCTAGCAGTCTGATTATGTCCATATTTCTGTGCTCAAAGCGGTACATTGTTTTGCATGGAAATATGTATTTTATCGTAGGCCTGTAATTTTAGGAACTCACTGAAATCTGTCCGAACAAGAGTCTAGTAAACGTCCCGGGTATGTTAAAATTTGAAACCCGAAATCATAAATTATAATTTAATAAATAATCATAATATAATAAATGTAATTCAATAATATAATCAAACCATAAACACTGAAATTTGAAATATAGCGCCAAGTTCGCACATCACTGAGCTCCGTTGCAAAATTGTTTTCAGTGTCTGATGAGGAATTTCCCCACGAATCATTATCACTCAATTCTGCAAGTGGTTCTGATTTACTATCGCTGTTTTCTAGCCGGTCTAAAACCGCTTTTGACCTAAAGGGACGCTTTTTGGACGCCATGGACGTTTCTCAGTTTCCAGGCAGAAAGAACAGTAAAAATGCAGGCAGGGCGCAGGACAAAGCACTCGGGACAAAATGTATATGAAATGGTTTGATACAGGAATGTTTTACTATGTGATTTTAGTGTATTTAGTGAATGTCATTTTCAAATTTCCTGCCGTTCCGTCCCCCGTTCGTCCTGACATTGCAGGGGACAGAACCCAGAAGACAGATGCCGGCATCCGCTGGAGGACATTACAGGGGACACTGCGGGAGGGACATCGCGGGAGCGCAGGACAAGGCAAGAGAAGAACAGATCCCGGAGCAACGCTGCAGTGTATTCCCGAGTGTAGCTCGGGGTCACCGCTTGTGGTACTGAAACTTTACTCCGAGCTACACTGGGGAATACCGCCAGGGGGGTTAAACATACAAAGATGAGGGATGTGAATGTATTGCAGAACTAGGCTATAAGGGTTTAGCTGTTTCTTCACAACCGTTCCCTTTACTTTTAGCCTTGTTAGCACAAGTCCAGAGTGGGCAGTCACCTGAATCCTGCCATTTTGTGCCTTGTCAACTGGCTGACATTACCAACCTGCAGGTCATGTTTGACTCTGTACACCTGTCAGTTCACACTTTCCTGCATACATTGCTCTTGTGTTGTCTGGACTTGACGTTCTAAGCTAAAGTCCAGGTGAAACAGTGAATGCAAAAAAGTTCCCAATGGGGGGGGGTTCTGATTCAGTATAAAATTAACAATATTTTGAAAAGAGCAAAACAAATTTTACAACTTAAAAGCAAAACTAAACTTATTTTCAGCCAAGGAGGCTACAACCATGATCCTGTTCTGTTTTAGAGCCAATCCAGCCAAGCAGCCGCTGGATTACCTTTACAGGTGGCAGGAGGTCTCGCCCCCTTCTACCGTCACCTTTAATGGGCTCTCAAGCCTGGTAAAGATGGGACCAGCGGCATTTGCTCCCCCAGACAGTGGGAGGAACAGATTTTGTTCCTCCCACTGTGTGGGATCAGAAAAAGAAAGCAACAAGGATTTCGTCACATCCTGTTTCGGTTCTGTGTTTACTGGCCAGTAAAGCAGCCGATCACACTGATCTGTGTCTGATCGGCTGCATTGGAGCGGTCTGGGGTCTAAGATGATAAATCTCTCCCTAGAGGGTACTTGGCACAGCCTATTGCTGTCACAAAAATGTTTACATTCCTTTTGACAAATAAAAGCGATTAAAAAAAAGATGAATCAGGGAAAAAAAAAAAAAAAAAAGATTTATACTTTTTTTTTTTTAAATCCCCCCATGCAAAGGGAGGAGATGAGCAGTATATACAGCGACTGCCTGTCACTATAGGTCAGTGCAGGTTTTTAAATGTAATTTCCAGCTTTTTCTTCACTACAGCTCACAGAATTAGCTGTCACTTTCCCTCAAGCTAAAAAGTTTCCTTTTAGTTTCTTTCCCGAGATAAAAAACAGTTTCCTTTAGCTCTGGGGAAAGGGACAGCCAACTCTGAGCTATAGTGAAGAAAATAGCCATTAATAACAATTAAAAACCAGCACCAACAGTGGCACAACCAGTGAGGGAGCCTCTGTATACACTGCTCCTCTCCTGCTCCCTCCTTGCACACACTGCTCCCCCCTACAAAGAGGATCTGTCACTCATATGCTATCACATAGGGGACTATTGGTCCCCTATGTGATAGCAATAAAATCATAAGTTAAAAAATATATAAAAGTAAAAGAAAATAAAAATTGGAGCCTCCCCACCCCCACATACGCAGACTTTGTTTTCGGCCACGTGCATTCTGAATTTTCGGCATCGGCACCAAAATTTTAATTTCAGTCCACCACTAGTTAATATAGGACACTCATCCGTACAATGGTAACACTCACCTCTGTAGTCTGATAGTTTGACTTGTTTAAATTCTCCTTTCACTACCGCTGTAGCCTCGAAATCTGGGGCCGGCTTCCCGATGTGAGCGTTCCCTGCAGACATGATTGCACCTAGGAGACACCATAACTAAATATTAGACAACTTTAATCAACATTTAGTGACAGTTCACATTCATCAGGATAGGCGCTTGGAAGAGTCCTACCCATTCAGACGGCCGATAGAGGCCATACATCGTCAGGAATTCATATTTCAATCCAACGATCAACTTCTGGTGAATGGGACTACTAGAAAACTCATTTGATCAGCATCTGCAATCAGTGTATTCAGACAGCGGACAGTCCCCAATGTCAAAGTGGGGAGGATTCCCCCATCCTTGCTTGTGCGGAAGGCTTGTCATTTCCTTCAGCCCTCTGGCAGATTTACAAAAAGATCTATGGACAGCATTGCAATGGACAAACATCTAGCCATGCACCCAGTCTTGGAAAATTTGTACCAATTTTTGAAATATTGCAATTTTGAAAAAAATGTCTGACTACAGCCAAGCTAGGATGACATGATGAACCTCACGTACTCCCCATACACAGCACACTGAAGACAAGAAAAAGGAGGTGCAGATACAGCAACAAACACATACAGCTGTCCCAGCAGAGCTCTTCCTCTGGGCTCATGGAAACAAAGACAGTCCAGGAAAAGTCCTTCCTGATGACCAGCCGGATAGGAAGCCACACTTGGAACTTAAACACATTCATAGATCACATGTATTAAGAGACAAACATCGACAGATCACATATATACAGACATGATATATACAGACTCATTCACCTTTCCAACCGCTCCATCTCTGCCACCCCCCTCTGCCAATCCCTCCACTGGCTTCCGATTGCCCAACGGATCAAATTCAAAATCCTAACACTGACGTCCAAAGCCGTCCACCATACTGCCCCGAACTACATCACTGACCTAATATCCAAGTACCACCCAGGTTCGATATAGTGAGAGGGTTCAATGGATAGATTAGATCAGATAGAGAGGGGGGAGGGTTCTATATATTGAAGGTCCATATATTGGGGGGGAGCAGCTATAAATCAAGACTTCCATATACTGGGGGTTCTACACTGTGAGAGGGCCACATACTGGGGGAGGGGGGGGTTCTACACTCTGAGAGGGCCACATACTGGGGGAGGGGGGGGGTTCTACACTCTGAGAGGGCCACATACTGGGGGAGGGGGGTTCTACACTCTGAGAGGGCCACATACTGGGGGAGGGGGGTTCTACACTCTGAGAGGGCCACATACTGGGGGAGGGGGGTTCTACACTCTGAGAGGGCCACATACTGGGGGAGGGGGGTTCTACACTCTGAGAGGGCCACATACTGGGGGAGGGGGGTTCTACACTCTGAGAGGGCCACATACTGGGGGAGGGGGGTTCTACACTCTGAGAGGGCCACATACTGGGGGAGGGGGGTTCTACACTCTGAGAGGGCCACATACTGGGGGAGGGGGGTTCTACACTGTGAGAGGGCCACATACTGGGGGAGGGGGGTTCTACACTGTGAGAGGGCCACATACTGGGGGAGGGGGGTTCTACACTGTGAGGGGGCCACATACTGGGGGAGGGGGGTTCTACACTGTGAGGGGGCCACATACTGGGGGAGGGGGGTTCTACACTGTGAGGGGGCCACATACTGGGGGAGGGGGGTTCTACACTGTGAGGGGGCCACATACTGGGGGAGGGGGGTTCTACACTGTGAGGGGGCCACATACTGGGGGAGGGGGGTTCTACACTGTGAGGGGGCCACATACTGGGGGAGGGGGGTTCTACACTGTGAGGGGGCCACATACTGGGGGAGGGGGGTTCTACACTGTGAGGGGGCCACATACTGGGGGAGGGGGGTTCTACACTGTGAGGGGGCCACATACTGGGGGAGGGGGGTTCTACACTGTGAGGGGGCCACATACTGGGGGAGGGGGGTTCTACACTGTGAGGGGGCCACATACTGGGGGAGGGGGGTTCTACACTGTGAGGGGGCCACATACTGGGGGAGGGGGGTTCTACACTGTGAGGGGGCCACATACTGGGGGAGGGGGGTTCTACACTGTGAGGGGGCCACATACTGGGGGAGGGGGGTTCTACACTGTGAGGGGGCCACATACTGGGGGAGGGGGTTCTACACTGTGGGGGCCACATACTGGGGGAGGGGGGTTCTACACTGTGAGGGGGCCACATACTGGGGGAGGGGGTTCTACACTGTGAGGGGGCCACATACTGGGGGAGGGGGGTTCTACACTGTGAGGGGGCCACATACTGGGGGAGGGGGGTTCTACACTGTGAGGGGGCCACATACTGGGGGAGGGGGGTTCTACACTGTGAGGGGGCCACATACTGGGGGAGGGGGGTTCTACACTGTGAGGGGGCCACATACTGGGGGAGGGGGGTTCTACACTGTGAGGGGGCCACATACTGGGGGAGGGGGGTTCTACACTGTGAGGGGGCCACATACTGGGGGAGGGGGGTTCTACACTGTGAGGGGGCCACATACTGGGGGAGGGGGGTTCTACACTGTGAGGGGGCCACATACTGGGGGAGGGGGGTTCTACACTGTGAGGGGGCCACATACTGGGGGAGGGGGGTTCTACACTGTGAGGGGGCCACATACTGGGGGAGGGGGGTTCTACACTGTGAGGGGGCCACATACTGGGGGAGGGGGGTTCTACACTGTGAGGGGGCCACATACTGGGGGAGGGGGGTTAACCACTGTGAGGGGGCCACATACTGGGGGAGGGGGGTTAACCACTGTGAGGGGGCCACATACTGGGGGAGGGGGGTTAACCACTGTGAGGGGGCCACATACTGGGGGAGGGGGGTTAACCACTGTGAGGGGGCCACATACTGGGGGAGGGGGGTTAACCACTGTGAGGGGGCCACATACTGGGGGAGGGGGGTTCTACACTGTGAGGGGGCCACATACTGGGGGAGGGGGGTTCTACACTGTGAGGGGGCCACATACTGGGGGAGGGGGGTTCTACACTGTGAGGGGGCCACATACTGGGGGAGGGGGGTTCTACACTGTGAGGGGGCCACATACTGGGGGAGGGGGGTTCTACACTGTGAGGGGGCCACATACTGGGGGAGGGGGGTTCTACACTGTGAGGGGGCCACATACTGGGGGAGGGGGGTTCTACACTGTGAGGGGGCCACATACTGGGGGAGGGGGGTTCTACACTGTGAGGGGGCCACATACTGGGGGAGGGGGGTTCTACACTGTGAGGGGGCCACATACTGGGGGAGGGGGGTTCTACACTGTGAGGGGGCCACATACTGGGGGAGGGGGGTTCTACACTGTGAGGGGGCCACATACTGGGGGAGGGGGGTTCTACACTGTGAGGGGGCCACATACTGGGGGAGGGGGGTTCTACACTGTGAGGGGGCCACATACTGGGGGAGGGGGGTTCTACACTGTGAGGGGGCCACATACTGGGGGAGGGGGGTTCTACACTGTGAGGGGGCCACATACTGGGGGAGGGGGGTTCTACACTGTGAGGGGGCCACATACTGGGGGAGGGGGGTTCTACACTGTGAGGGGGCCACATACTGGGGGAGGGGGGTTCTACACTGTGAGGGGGCCACATACTGGGGGAGGGGGGTTCTACACTGTGAGGGGGCCACATACTGGGGGAGGGGGGTTCTACACTGTGAGGGGGCCACATACTGGGGGAGGGGGGTTCTACACTGTGAGGGGGCCACATACTGGGGGAGGGGGGTTCTACACTGTGAGGGGGCCACATACTGGGGGAGGGGGGTTCTACACTGTGAGGGGGCCACATACTGGGGGAGGGGGGTTCTACACTGTGAGGGGGCCACATACTGGGGGAGGGGGGTTCTACACTGTGAGGGGGCCACATACTGGGGGAGGGGGGTTCTACACTGTGAGGGGCCACATACTGGGGGAGGGGGGTTCTACACTGTGAGGGGGCCACATACTGGGGGAGGGGGGTTCTACACTGTGAGGGGGCCACATACTGGGGGAGGGGGGTTCTACACTGTGAGGGGGCCACATACTGGGGGAGGGGGGTTCTACACTGTGAGGGGGCCACATACTGGGGGAGGGGGGTTCTACACTGTGAGGGGGCCACATACTGGGGGAGGGGGGTTCTACACTGTGAGGGGGCACATACTGGGGAGGGGGGTTCTACACTGTGAGGCCACTTATGGGGGAGTTTCTACACTGTGAGG